>NC_056749.1:42178368-42303368 GCF_019279795.1 Protopterus annectens
TTAATGAAAACAGTTATTATTTTATTAAGTTGTGATGCAGTTATATTTAAGACGTAGTTATATTTATGACCGTGAATTATTTTACTCTGTTATTCGTGGGGAAAAATAATTTTATAATTTTCTTTTTGTGTTATTAGTGTTTGTGTTTCCTAGCTACTGCAAATGGTTGCAAAATATTACAGTGCTATAATTATTTTGTCTGTAGTTTTACAGTGTTAAGTTTTGAATTAAAATACATTTTTGCATTCTTTGTTGCTATTATAAATGTTACAGTGGTTTTGTAAACAGCACTGATGCAGTCAAAGCAATAAAAAACTCTTCTCACTGTGCTAGAATTACATGTAATCATTCTGTGTTGCTCATCTTTAGCTCCCCCAAACATCCTGTTCTTGGCATAAATCGTAAAAGGTAATTCCTTATTCTTGCCATAACAGCTGTAATATCTGTTGTTCATAAGTGTCTTAATAAAGACACCAGTTGCTCAAATGAGATTTATCACCATGAATTTTGGGCTGTGAAGCAAACATTTTCTGAAAAATCAAGTTTAAAGAATAAGACAATGTCGTATAAGTGCATCCGTTGTATAAATGTTGTAAATTGCATATCATTTGTTCTTATTTACATGAATGTTTTCCTTTGTTCTTATTGTTATTATTAATTCACTGCATGTTTTACTGGAGCTTTTCTCCCCAGGCCTCCACTGAAAAATATATTGCGTATCACCCTAGTTGGACTATGCCAGTAAAAAAGTCCAAAATAAAAAAAAATAAAATAAAATGTATCTAAACCTTGTGAATTGCAGAAGCAACAATGGTATTACTAAAGTATTGCTAGTACCTTTAAATCGATGCTGTAACATATTATAATGCATACAAGGGCAGAATAATACTTTTCTCTAAAGTTTGACAAACAAATTGTCATATTTTGTAAACTGTGTAGCCTAAATATATATTATCCAAACACTTCTGCTAGCAAACATGAGTTTTCATATAACAGAAAAAAATCACCCTTTCAGTGCTTCTTTATCTGCAGAAATATGAAAAATGTGTTTAATTGTATAACTGACAATATAAATAACACTTGGATATCTTTCCATATGTGCAACTAACTGTACAAATATTAGCAGCAGCTTTCTATAGCATAATCAAATGTTTCATCTGCTTGCTCAAATGAGATTTATCACCATGAATTTTGGGCTTAAATGTTCTTACAAAACAGAACCACAATTAAAAGCAGAAGTGGTAAACACAGAAAGTATGGTGATTTCATTTTCAGAAAGGTTAGAAAGAGCTGGTAGCTGACTTTAAGCAGTTGGAAAATAAAATAGTGTTAGAAGTCTTATTCAAAGGATTGTTTGAATGAAGTGATGCAGATGTACAAGCCAAATACTTTTGAGGTTACTTAAGTCACTTGCCTTTGGAAATATTAATGTGCATATGGAAATATCCCTTAGTCTCCACTTCCCTACTGGGTGACTCTGAGTAAGTCTGTCACCCAGACAGTGCTCCCAGGTTGCCCCCTCCAAGAATGAATTTATTTTATATTTATTTGACATTTGTTTACTAGTAAAGTCTTCCTGGGATAATATCCCACTTTCAGCAGAGACCTGGGTAGAAAAGCTCCATGTTGACATAATATGGTTACAGTTAATTAGTTAATTACAAAGCCTACAGAAGAATGACAAATTAACAAACGAAAAAGTCAGCTTCAGCTCTTACAGTGTGAACCTATGGATCCACATGCAAATATTTTTACAGATATAACAAACTGAAAAAGAACATTGTCAATAAATAAAGTATTGATATTAAACACAAGTACATACTTTGGAACATAGATGACTAGATAATATAGCCTAGGCAAAAATATGTTTGTCCTTTGCTAAAAGCTAGACTGTACTAATTTATTATCTCTGAACATCGTCAAGGTGCACTGGTGGTGGAAGGAGAGACAGAGACTAGTCAGCCTTTGTCTGGTGAGTCTACCCAGTTAACAAACAAATAAATATATTTATACTTGTGTGTGTTTAACACTGTAATTAATCTGCTGTAAGAGAAACCTCTCAACACCTGTTATTCAGTAATAATATTTAAAACCTGTCCCTGATTTTGGGCCTTTGTCATTTAATATTTTTTGATTTTGTCCATAATTCTGAATGCCTAGGATATGAGTGGAATAGCTATATTGATCTGTCTTCTATGTAGCCCCAGTCCATTCAATGCTGCCTTGGCATTTGATGCACTTCCTGGATATTAAAACGTTATAAAGCCAGAATTCTTAGATTGAACATTTTCTTTGCATAATGCCATTGTGACAGTTGAAAACTGACCATATATGCAAAAAACACTTTCCAAGCCCTATTCACCTATAGTATAAGCCTAGTCACCAACCATTTTCCCTCTATTATAATTTTTGGCAACAATCTTTTTTGTTATTCATCACTGCACATTCCACCACAGTGGTGTCTTACTTTACACCTTTATGCACCGCACATTCCAACACAGTGATGTCTGGCCTTTGTTTACTTTACACTTTTATGCACTGCACATTCCAACACAGTGGTGTCTGTCCTTTGTTTACTTTACACTTTGATGCACTGCACATTCCAACACAGTGGTGTCTGTCCTTTGTTTACTTTACACTTTGATGCACTGCACATTCCAACACAATGATGTCTGGCTTTTGTTTAGTTTACACTTTTATGCACTGCACATTCCAACATGGTAATGTCTGGCCTTTGTTTACTTTACACATTGATGCACTGCACATTCCAACACAGTGGTGTCTGTCCTTTGTTTACTTTACACTTTGATGCACTGCACATTCCAACACAGTGGTGTCTGGCCTTTGTTTACTTTACACTTTTATGCACTACACATTCCAACACGGTGATGTCTGGCCTTTGTTTACTTTATACTTTTATGCACTGCACATTCCAACACGGTAATGTCTGGCCTTTGTTTACTTTACACATTGATGCACTGCACATTCCAACACAGTGGTGTCTGGCCTTTGTTTACTTTACACTTTGATGCACTGCACATTCCAACACAGTGATGTCTGGCCTTTGTTTATTTTACACTTTTATGCACTGCACATTCCAACACGGTAATGTCTGGCCTTTGTTTACTTTACACATTGATGTACTGCACATTCCAACACAATGGTGTCTGTCCTTTGGTTACTTTACACTTTGATGCACTGCACATTCCAACACAGTGGTGTCTGGCCTTTGTTTACTTTACACTTTTATGCACTGCACATTCCAACACGGTGATGTCTGGCCTTTGTTTACTTTATACTTTTATGCACTGCACATTCCAACACGGTAATGTCTGGCCTTTGTTTACTTTACACTTTGATGCACTGCACATTCCAACATGGTGATGTCTGGCCTTTGTTTACTTTACACTTTTATGCACTGCACATTCCAACACAGTGGTGTCTGTCCTTTGTTTACTTTACACTTTGATGCACTGCACATTCCAACACAGTGGTGTCTGTCCTTTGTTTACTTTACACTTTGATGCACTGCACATTCCAACACAGTGATGTTTGGCCTTTGTTTATTTTACACTTTTATGCACTGCACATTCCAACACAGTAATGTCTGGCCTTTGTTTACTTTACACATTGATGCACTGCACATTCCAACACAGTGGTGTCTGTCCTTTGTTTACTTTACACTTTGATGCACTGCACATTCCAACACAGTGGTGTCTGGCCTTTGTTTACTTTACACTTTTATGCACTGCACATTCCAGCACGGTGATGTCTGGCCTTTGTTTACTTTATACTTTTATGCACTGCACATTCCAACATGGTAATGTCTGGCCTTTGTTTACTTTACACTTTGATGCACTGCACGTTCCAACACAGTGATGTCTGGCCTTTGTTTACTTTACACATTGATGCACTGCACATTCCAACACAGTGGTGTCTGTCCTTTGTTTACTTTACACTTTGATGCACTGCACATTCCAACACAGTGGTGTCTGGCCTTTGTTTACTTTACACTTTGATGCACTGCACATGCCAACATGGTGGTATCTGGCCTTTGTTTACTTTACACTTACTTCTATGCAAGAGCTACATTTTCTGCTTTCGGAGACTAGTGTGGAAGACACAAACACTTAGGCTGCTTGCCTTGTTTCAACATCTGCAGTTTTTTTATTTCTTTGCACACTCCAGATCAACACTTTCACTTTCCTAGTGTGCGTTTGGCACTTCACTTTGTCACTATTTTTGTTTTGCTACATTTATTATTTCAGCATGCCTTTGCTTTATTGCATTAATTAGTTCAGTTTCCCTTCTTTTACCTGTTGCTTTATAAGCCAAACCCCTCTTCCAATGGAGTTCCTAATACTCCACACCTCATTTTAATGCACTTGTACTTTAAAAGAGAATCATTCATTTAGAATGCTGATTATATTGTTACTTCCTTTGATCTGCATGGATGGATCTTTGCATTTATTTTGAGCTGCAATATCACTGAACTTTCATTGTTCATAGGTTATCACTTTGCTTCTGTTCTAGATAGATGCCCCCTTCATGCAGCTCTTTTACTTGTGCTGTGGGCTCTCTCTCTATGTCATGCATGTCTTTAAGCTGGCATTCAGTTGCATGTTCTTTATACATGCATGTCTTTAAGCTGGCATTCAGTTACATGTTCTTTATTCATGCATGTCTTTAAGCTGGCATTCAGTTACATGTTCTTTATACATACATGTCTTTAAGCTGGCATTCAGTTACATGTTCTTTATACATGCATGTCTTTAAGCTGGCATTCAGTTACATGTCCTTTATACATGCATGTCTTTAAGCTGGCATTCAGTTACATGTTCTTTATACATGCATGTCTTTAAGCTGGCAGTCAGTTACATGTTCTTTATACATGCATGTCTTTAAGCTGGCATTCAGTTACATTTTCTTTATACATGCATGTCTTTAAGCTGGCAGTCAGTTACATGTTCTTTATACATGCATGTCTTTAAGCTGGCATTAAGTTACATGTTCTTTATACATGCATGTCTTTAAGCTGGCATTCAGTTACATGTTCTTTATACATGCATGTCTTTAAGCTGGCATTCAGTTACATGTTCTTTATACATGCATGTTTTTAAGCTGGCATTCAGTTACATGTTCTTTATACAAATCACTCACTTCATTGTTAACCGTATTTGCACACCAGAAAGCCTCAGTCAGCTCTGTTTAAAAAGAGTGTGTTTCCTGTTTAAATGTAGCTTATTCCTCTTTTGACATGGTCTTTTTCAAACTCTGAAATGTTTATGTGTTACCCTTACTCCTCATAGATGGCATTAATTTGCTTAGACACATCTCGGTTTAAGACACAGTCTTATAATCTCATAAAACTTTACAGCAGGTAGATGCAAATATTTTAGCTCCAGCAGCATTGTACTGACAGTATGTGTTTTCCATTCAATGCAGTTCATTTTTTTTTTCAAAATTTAGCTAACCCATTTTACTTCCGTACTCCATTTGAATCACAGATTTCTTTGTTCCAAACTTAAGTAACCTCAAAAGTATTTGGCTTGTACATCTGCATCACTTCATTAAAACAATCCTTTGAATAAGACTTTTAACACTATTTTATTTTCCAACTACTTAAAGTCAGCTGTCAGCTCTTTCTAACCTTTCTTAAAATGAAATCACCATACTTTCTGTGTTTGCCACTTCTGCTTTTAATTGTGGTTCTGTTTTGTAAGAACATTTAAGCCAACACTTAATTTAATTTCTCATTTTGTATGACAGTAATATTCTGTGGTAGTTGCTTTATATAAAATGTTTCCCGTAGCCTTTTCTTTCCATACCTAGGTAAGTAATCTGTAATCTCACTGATTAGCTTTTCAACGTCAGTCTGAAATATGTTTTGACATTCAGGATCATGTTGTTATTTGCTAGCACCACCTTCAGACGTGTACAGTTGGTTATAAACACACAGCCTGATTTCTTTTTGTGTTACAGACACATTTAATGTTTTAGCTTTGCCAGTATGAATCATCTGACATAGAACGCATGGACATACCTGTGACTCGATGACCCCGTTCTGTCTGTCTTCATCAGTTTCTTCCCTGGTGTATCTGTAACACTTTGTCTTTAATGGACACTAATACCGCATATGCATTTCTTTGTTTTTCATCCTATCAGTGAAAATTGTGCGCTTCAACACAGACAGTGTACTAGGTGGCACAGCCTTCATTTAATTAGGCATTAACAGTCAAAAGATTCATTACATTTTTTTTCTGTTCTTATTTTTTCTTGCAGAATGACTACTCAGGTACCACACTGGCTGTCATCTACTTGTGATGTGACTGACTTGTACAATCAAATACTTCTAACATGGGTGTTGCAGCTACTAACTGTTTAAAGATTTGAAAAGTCAGTACTATGCCAGAGCAACATGTTCAGTTAATTTATTTATTTAATGGAAACTCACATCTGATATGTTCAGAATACAGTTATAAGGCTTGCATCATTCAAGACTTCTCACACGTGAGGATGTTTGCCCATAGGAGGGGCATTTGCTGTAATACTTACAGTTTCACAGTGTTTGGCTTTGGGTCTTTAAATGTTAAGACTTGACCTATGCAACACCTTTATTCTGTAACTGAAATTTTGCACTTTTTTTAATTTAGGTTGAGGTTTTTCTGCCCCAGTTTTCACATCATGCTTTTTTATAGTTGTTGTTGTTGTTGTGTCTTTCGGCTTATCCCGGTTAGGGGTCATCACAGCGGAACTCCAGTCCACTAATGTTTGGTAGTGGATGTTTACGTGCTGAGTTTACCAGCCCTGATGGACAACCTTCAACGAAGGCGCACTCATTCACGCATGCCTCCACACAGAAGACGCTCTAGCTGAGAATCGAACAGGACGTCTTGCTGTGCTTTTTATAGTACACTCCTAAATGAGTATGTCTCCAGTTATATTATTTAGCCCACTGGTGATCTGTATAGTAACATGGAGAACGATTTGATAAGAACGTCAGTGGGAAGTCAAAATGTGTGCTCATCGATAACTTAAATCATTTGCAGTCTGCACAGAAACATTCTGTTCTGGGAAAGGCAAATACCAGTTTAACTGTACGAAGTAGAAAGTGTTCAGTTCCCGTACACGTCATGTTTCCAGCTGCAGTTCATTTCTTTAATTTTCATAGTTTGGCTTGTAACAATACGTGTTATGTGATGTTTTTATCTGCATCATGCATCTTCTGTTTTCCAGTAACCAATGAACTGATTTTTACTTTTCACCTTCTGTATCTCACAACTTGCCAGTGAGCCCTTTGACTTGAACTAAATATGTTTGTAACACAAACGTAGACAACAATCCTGGTGCACTTACAGCACCACTGCATTTCAGCTTTACAGTCTGCACAAGCATTTTCTGTGGGTGCTTGCCTTAATTTTAAGTCTACAAATTATGAAATGGCATGTATGATGTTTGATCTGCTCCATTCTTTGAGGTATAGTGATGGTACATTATTTAGAAGTAGGGGTGTGAAGACAGAGCCCACATTTTGATGCTAGGGATGTAACTCCCTCTTACTACTTGTTTAAAATGCCATTTTCAAGATGATAGGCATCAAAGTTTTAAAATGAAGCCAGTTTGCAGACTGCCATCAAGTTACAAAATGGGTAACAGATTAAGTATTTCCAAGGAAAAAAGGAAACCCAAGCCTATTATAAACTCATTTCTAAGTGGCAAATACCAAATGAACAGGTCTACTTTGTTTGCCCGAACTTTCATTTGCCCGACACCCATTTGCCCGACCCCATTTGACCGAAAGTTAATTTGACCGACACTTCATTTGCCCGACAGTTCATTTGACCGAGAAGCATTATTGGCAAGAAAATGGGATATGCCCCCTTCCCCACTGCAGTGCGACTCTGGAGTTAGAATATATAGTTAGGGGGGTGTGGGGGGCACAGCCCCCCACTTACATTTCTGTTACTAAACAATATTAAACCAAAACTAAGTATTATAATATGAAATTAAGTGGGGGGCTTTGCCCCCCACATCCCCCATTGTGGGGGGCTGTGCCCCCCCAACTATATATTCTAACTCCAGGGTCGCACTGCAGTGGGGAAGGGGGCATATCCCATTTTCTTGCCAATAATGCTTGTCAGTCAAATGAACTGTCGGTCAAATGAACCTTCGGTCATTTGGTCTCTGGAAAATGGTTGTCGGGCAAATGAAAGTTCGGGCAAACAAAGTAGACCCCAAATTAACACATACTGATACTGCAGAAGGGTACGTCTACAGAAAAAAAATGACCTTATTCTGATGGAATTTCTCCCTTCCCCTACCAGCCTTAAACAGGGTAATGGTGTTACTTACACAGATTAGTAATTAATATTCTAAACTGATGGATGTCTGTGTTCAGGGCAGAGAAGATTCATGGAAATAGAGCATTTTGTTTACCTTATGCAATCTATGTTGGATAGCGAAGTGTGGAGAAGAGTCTGGAGGAAGATAGTTATTGCGTCTTCATCTTAAAATTTAACATTGTTTCATTTAGCTGTCAAATTTGTGCACTAAAAGCTGGGTTGTGTAGAATTTCCAGGATTCAACAGTGTGCTAAGGAACACTTTCAGAGGTTAGGCATGAGTGATCTTAAAACAGAAATGTGGAACAGGTCTCTTTTTGATGTGCTGCAGTGTTGCCTCGATCTCAATAATTCATAGATTTCTGTGGAAGAATACAGAGTGAGAGAAGGACCGCAGGATTCACAAATATCTACTCAGAGGTCTGAGGCTGCTGGTATGATTGCAAAAGAAATGAGTACAAAATGGGTATCGCAGATAAATACCAAGAAGAGGATAATGAACCTGACTGCACATACGTCTCCGTGAGTCTGTACAGCCAGTACCACTGCGAATCGATGATATTCCTGCTGTGCATTTGGACTCAGAACTAGTGGGAGCAGAACACCAGAAGTGAAATAAACCCAGTGGCTATAGGTAACCAGCATCAGCACTGGGATGGGACTTTTTTTTTGGGGGGGGGGTGTTTGGAGCATACCATAACTCTTCCTTTTTTTAATTTCTCCAAGTCTTTTTGGTTTGTAATACCATGATGGGAATGGACCCCATTCCTAAGTCAAAGTATGATTAAAGTTCAGGAAATTAGTATTGTTTCAATTTTTGATGTCAGCCAAAAGTGCTCTTTGCAGCACCTGCAATGTGCCCAGTAATGACTCCTGCAATTTGTATGAAGTTACATGTATTGGTAACATATCTAAATATGATTGTAGATTTTTTATAACACCCATTGCTCCTACTAATACAGGAACTGTCTGGGTATCTTTCTTCCACATTGCTCTCATTTCTGCCTGTAAATCCTGATATTTTATGACTTTGTGTCTGTCATACACAAGACACTGTAGTCACTGGGTGTAGCGATGTCAGTGATCAATGCTTCTTTTGTCTTATTTTCCTGGACCACTGTATCTGGTTTTCTAGCATCTGTCTTTTGAACTGTTGGCAGTGGGTGATCCCACGTGATGTAAACATCATCATTTTTTGTGATGCTTTGCAGCTCGTTTCCAGTGTTTTTCTGCTACTTTAGTATCGTAATGTTTGCACAATCCCCAGTGCAACAGTCTTGCCACATTATTATGCCTTTCAGTGTACAGTCCTTGTGCCATTAGTATGTCACAATCAGCAATGAGGTGTGTAACGGTTTCCAACTCGGTTTTACAAAATCTACATTTGTCTGTTTCTCTCAGATGTTCAATGGACTTTGAAAACCAACGTGTATGTAGCCCACTATCTTGGGCTTCCAATATTAACCTTCAGTAATGGATGCTGTATGTAACTACGGCCAATATTAACCTTCAGTAATGGATGCTGTATGTAACTACGGCCAATATTAACCTTCAGTAATGGATGCTGTATGTAACTACGGCCAATATTAACCTTCAGTAATGGATGCTGTATGTAACTACGGCCAATATTAACCTTCAGTAATGGATGCTGTATGTAACTACGGCCAATATTAACCTTCAGTAATGGATGCTGTATGTAACTACGGCCAATATTAACCTTCAGTAATGGATGCTGTATGTAACTACGGCCAATATTAACCTTCAGTAATGGATGCTGTATGTAACTACGGCCAATATTAACCTTCAGTAATGGATGCTGTATGTAACTACGGCCAATATTAACCTTCAGTAATGGATGCTGTATGTAACTACGGCCAATATTAACCTTCAGTAATGGATGCTGTATGTAACTTCGGCCAATATTAACCTTCAGTAATGGATGCTGTATGTAACTACGGCCAATATTAACCTTCAGTAATGGATGCTGTATGTAACTACGGCCAATATTAACCTTCAGTAATGGATGCTGTATGTAACTACGGCCAATATTAACCTTCAGTAATGGATGCTGTATGTAACTACGGCCAATATTAACCTTCAGTAATGGATGCTGTATGTAACTTCGGCCAATATTAACCTTCAGTAATGGATGCTGTATGTAACTACGGCCAATATTAACCTTCAGTAATGGATGCTGTATGTAACTTCGGCCAATATTAACCTTCAGTAATGGATGCTGTATGTAACTACGGCCAATATTAACCTTCAGTAATGGATGCTGTATGTAACTTCGGCCAATATTAACCTTCAGTAATGGATGCTGTATGTAACTACGGCCAATATTAACCTTCAGTAATGGATGCTGTATGTAACTACGGCCAATATTAACCTTCAGTAATGGATGCTGTATGTAACTACGGCCAATATTAACCTTCAGTAATGGATGCTGTATGTAACTACATACCTTTTGCTTACACAGAGTGCATGTCTTCTACAAGTAATTCTGTTCATAGTGATTGTTACCATAACTGATGTTAACCAGATTTGGATCCTGAGGACACTGTAGCATCCTCGAGCTGAATGGGGACCCAAACCAGAGTAAATTCACACTTCTGAAACTCATTAAAATTTAAACAAAATATGTAAAAGCCTGTGTCTCAGATTGTACAATAAATAAGTTGGATGAATGTGAATGTTGGTGGAAGGAAAAATCATAGGGATTGGCACACTACTGTCTCTTTAAAATATATACATGTATGTCATTGTACTAGCAAATTAATACTGTTGATACTCACGCATTCAAAAAATAGGGTTTATATTAGAACATCAAGGTTGCAAACCTTCGAATGTTCTAATATCGAACCCTATGCAGTGAAAGCTTAAAATATCGAAGCAACAGAAAACTGAATTTTTTCTTAGGGAAAGAATTCGGTTGTCCGTTTCTGTTGCTTTGGTATTTTCAGCACTGTGGTGGAAAGTTACGGGTTGGGTTGAAGTAGGTGTGCGATTGTGTGGATGTGAGGGTTAGGGCGCGGGTTAGGTATGTGTGCAGTTTTGTGGACATGAGGGTTAGGGCAGGTTAGGTGAGTTAGGGATAGGGAGCGGGTGAGGTGAGTGTGCGATAGTGACAGACCTTAGGGTTAGGGTTTGGGTTAAGGTAAGTGGATAGTTAGTGGTGTGTGTATAGTTTAGTGTAGGGTTAGGTGTAAGATTTTAGGTGTATGTGTGTGGATTGCTGTTTGTTTGGTGTGCTTGTGTTGTGTGTATGTGTTTTGGAACAGCGATTTTTTTCCCCAGGAAAAAAAATCGCTGTTCTGACAGTTCAAGATTGTAAGCTTTCACTTACATAGGTTGATTAATCACCATTTGCTTTTTTAAGCGGTCGGTGATCTAATATAGACCCAAAAATATGGGGTGGCTGTTATGTTGTGCACCATCATGACTTCATGAAGTATGTTGTGCATTCCAGACTCACTTAACTCTCTTGTAGGCTGCCTAGTTCAATTTCTTCCAATACAAAGATATATATTTCCACTAAATCTGATGTGTAAGTCTGATATCTCAGACCCTAATAATATAAATGCTACTGTAAATTCTGACTCTATTAACTCAGTTTAGGCCCTTTGCTTGTTTTAACCAAGCTGAAGTTCAATTTAATTTATTTAAAAAGGTAAGCGAGATGGCCCAGCGCTACAAGGGCAATGACAAATACAGATGTATATAATAATATAAGGATAGTTTAAGTTATATAATGGAACCACCTTGTGTTTGGGCTGCCAATTGGAACTTGTGATATTCTGAAGAAAAAAAATGCAGCTTGCAGAGTGATTGGAAGTCAGAACTGAACAACAGACCCTAGAGCTGCAGGGAGGAAGACTAAGGCTGTGACCCCCTAATCAGCTTCATCTTATAGCCTTGGGCTCAGTGACTTTGATTCCCTTGGTGTGACTTGTACAATGTGTTCTGAAAACAGACACTGCTTTAAATAACCTTTATACAGAAGCCACAAGGCACCTAGAAAGCTTTTGGAATACTATATGAAGCCATTCTGTGGGACTTTAGAGTCCCTTAATTCTACTGTGTATGTGCCAATGTCATTAGCCTGCTAGTTGCCTTGAGTCTTTAATACTGTCAGGGTGACCATAATGCAAGAACTTGTACTGCTGCCAGTGCTGCATCTGATCTGGGAACCGACTAGTGCTAAACAATACCTGCCTGTCTCCCTCAATCAAAGCATTTGTTTAGGGTAGTAGGACATTCTGCTATGCCATCCCAGTATGGCAGAAAAGTGGGTGCAAACAGCAAAGATGCAGAAAAGTTTACCACAAAATAAGGGTCACAGCAGTGAGACATTTCACCTTACCATGACGTGTAACAATCCAACTGTGGGGCCAGAAGCTGGATGTTAACAGAATGGCAGTGGAGGCAGGGCAAGCTTTCAGGATTGTGTATTGGTGTGGTCATGTCACTATGCTGTGACATGTGACATAAGAATTCCCTCACAAAGAGGATCCAGGATATTAATAATGGCATGAATACTAGATTGATTAATTGACTTATTCAGGCTCTAACATTTTACTCGTAGAGGCTGTGTACCGAGGTAAATCAATGGGATATTCATTGCCTTTTTAATCCCCACAGCATACTACCACCAGGCTCTGATACTTATGCTACATTTATATCATCTTCTTTAGTATTCTGCAGAAATACTTCACATTTATGGTGGTCTTGAGGACTCCAACCACTGTTGCATACCTGCTTGGTGTAAGCAAAGCAATTTGGACACTTTGAACCACAGAGGTGGCAAGGTGCCACAGCCATGGACAATGCTCACTGAAGAGACTCTGTGCATGAAATAAACTTGAAGGATGAGCATAAGAGCAGACTAAAGTATCAGGTCTACTTCAGATTTCAACCATAGATTGATTTTGGGAAATGGCCATGAAGAAGACCAGTAACATTGTGAAATTAGTGAATAAACGAAAGACTATAAAGTACCATATTCCAATCAGATATACAATTAAACGTGTGAAATGTGACTTTGGAAATAGTGGCTGAGAAGGACATTCATTTTCTTGGCTGCGTTAAACTGGTAGGTGAACTGTAAGGCATATACCCCATTTCATGTTGGTGATTTTTAGAAGGACTCTGTAGGGACTGAAGAAGTATCTTAAGTAAAACAGGTTTCGCTGCTATTGTTTGTAAAAAAATCATAGTGTAATTTGCATATTATATTGTAAAGCATTTTATATAGGGCACAGGCATCTGTATTTTAAATGTGAGGTGGGGTAGTCTTATCAGTGACTCTTGTACATCCTAAAAATATTAAAACAAGAAAGTCATTTAACTGCTAAAAAGTAAGGTAAAGTTATAATGTTGTGATCTTGGGCTTCTGAGATGTGGCATGTAAAGTGTATTGATCACATTATATGAAGAATTAAGATAGAAATGGAGAGGAACTGTGTGCAGATGCAAGCAATTAATCAAGGGACTCCTCAACACTCTGTGCTGAGATAGATGTATAAGAGCTACAGTGTATTTAACATTCAAAGGTATATTAGCAAGCCATTCAGTGAAAAATAACATTTGAAACTGCAGCTACTGAAGAAGATATGTAAGTAGTCACCTTCCCAGCAGCCTTAGTACCTTAATGCATGTAATGAAACAGTGCATAATGCTGTTTACGTATGCAAAGGGAGCCGGTCTACTGAAAACATGCAATCTGGGGAATAAAGATTAGAAGAGGGTAGAGAGCAGACTTTATGCTCCCTATTGTCTCAAGCGAAGGAGGGATAATGGAACTGCTGTCCATCTTTGTGGAACCAGCCCTTGCATGAATAGAGACTGTATTAATGGATACCAAGAGCTTTCTGGAACATTTATATGTACGGCACACACAAGTTAATGGAGGAGGCGATTTCAATTTTGTTACTTTACGGTCATACCAGATGACACAGGTATAGAGAACATTAGAGCATTCCTGAGTAGGCACAGTGATTTACCTAATATTAAATTGTCTGTGCACTGTTGGAATTAATTTTAGAAAATATTATATTTGTATTTGGAACTGACTTCTACCTTCAAAGAACTGGTGTGGCCATGGGCATGGTATGTGCCAATACACATGCAAATATGGTACTGGCAAAGTGGGAGCCTGAGAAGGTGTTAATGGATAATCTATATGTATGACACTGGTTCAAGGTTCCAGAGAGCACCCCTGCATTAGCAGGCTATAATTCATACCACAACTTTTGGCCACCTAACCCGGACTGAAACACTAAAGGCAGAGGCGTGTCCATATTCATTAAGGATATCCACACATCCAGGCTAGATGCTCAGCATAATGCATCCAAGATTATCCAAGTGCAACTAACTCTGGGCAAGACGGCAATCCAAATTGTAACTTGCTACAGATCCCTCACCATGCAGCATGATTCCCACTCCTCATTTCTTGATACACTGGAAAATATTAGGGTACAACCCTGCACCCTAATAATGGGCAATTTCAACTACCCCACCATTAACTGGGAAAACTACTCATGTACCAACTCTTTTGCTCAACATTTTCTGGAATTCATAAATTCCAATGACTTGGATCAACTTATCCACACCCCCACCAGGGGCAGCAATATCCTAAACCTGGTCATTACCAACACGGGCGACCGGTATTCGAGACCAGAGGTCAATTGCTTGTTGGTCAGATCTGACCACAAGCTAATCACCCTAGACATCCACATCCCACCCCCATTAGGGAAACCACCATAAAAAAATTCTCCAAAGCCAACTTCACACTTCTTAAGACAGAAGTGGCAAACTTCACAACACCCATGCAAAGAGACAGTAGAGGTATGACTGCTGAATCCTACACAAATGCACTTTATAAGCACTTGCACGAGTTCATGGATCATGCTATCCCTAACAGAACCAAGATGCTATCCTCCAAAAAAAGGAAGCCAATCTGGTGGTCCCCTGCCATAAACAAACTCTACAACAGAAGAAAGAAACTGTTGCAAAAAGGAGTAAAATCTCATGATTGGAGGAACTCCCTGGTCAGCCTCAGTAAGAAGCTGAGATCAATCATAAAATCCTCCAAAGCTAGTTATGAAAATAAAATCACCACTGATTCTAAAGACAACCACAAAGCATTTTATAGCTATGTCAAAAATCTTAATGGCAACACTCAGATCTGCTCTGAGTTACAGCACAATAGCACTAAATATACAGAACCAACTGATATTGCCAACATCCTGTCAGATAGGTTCAGTGTTAACCCCTAAAGGGCCCATCTCTATACCGGAAGAATGCAAAGTTCCTGTAATCATGGCTGCACAGGTAAAAACCACACTCTCCAAAGCCAAGAACACAGCATCCATGGGACCTGACAACATCGCAGGCTGCGTTCTACATGAACTGCAGAATGAAATGGCACCCCACCCAAGCACCATGTTCAATCATAGCCTCACCTCAGGCTTTGTGCCCACTGAATAGTGCACAGCTATGGTTATCCCACTCCACAAAGGGGAGACACCACGGACCCCGGGAACTATGGCCCCATTAGCCTAACGAGCCTGGTCTGCAAGGCCATGGAACGTATCATCATGGATCTTATACACAAAGACATTGGTAATCTCCAAACTCTGGACCCCACCCAGTTTGAGTTTGTAAAAGGCAGATCATGTCTCCTAAACCTGTTAGACTTCTTTGAAGCAGTCACCAAAGCCGTAGACAAGGGTAAAATGGTTCACACAGCCTACCTAGAGCTCGCCAAGGCTTTTGACACCATCCCCCACTCTGGAATTATAGATAAACTCACTAAACTAGGTATAAATCCCTATTCACAAGATGGGTTGCCAACTGGCTCAATGACAGAACCCACATGTGAAAGTAGCAGACTCCAAATCTGACTTCAGACCAGTGGCAAGTGGAGTACCACAGGGTTCAGTCCTGGGTCCTCTCCTGTTTGGTATATACTTTTCTGAAGTACAAGCTAACACAGAAGATCTTTGCTTAATGAAGTTCGCAGATGACTGCAAACTAGGAGCCATAATCAAAACTCCTAATGATGTGGACATCTTACAAAAGGGCCTCACAGAGACAGATGCCTGGAGTCAAAGCCATGGCCTCAAGCTCAATGCCAAAAAGTGCATTGTCATCCCCTTTGGTAAAAACTCTGTACCCATGAGCTACCACGTAGGTGGTAGTCTACTTAGCATTGAAAGTGTGATAAGAGACCTTGTAACACAGGTGGACAGTAGTCTCTCCTTTGATAATCACATCACCACAGTAGTCAGGAAATCCTTCTACATGGCACACCTCATCACAAAATGTTTCTCATCCAGGAATAAAGAGGTCATTGTTCCCCTCTACTCATCTGAAGAACTCTGGTGGGCTTTTTAAATTTTTGTATATGTTTAGTGGTTATTTGGTCCAAAGAAGTGATTATTCCTGAAAGTGCTTACTAGAGTATTGTTTCGTCTAAAAAAGTTTTATTTCTGTATCAGCCATGTTGGTCAGATAGTTCTTTGTTTTATCAGTTTCAAATAAGTAACGCCTATGAGTGTAGTCATTGATTTGGAGTAATTGGTCTTATCTGGGAGGGTAAATTAAATTATTTTGTGTATGTGAAAAGAATGCACATTTTTTTCAGTAACCATTTGAAATATCAGGACCTGGTAGAGAGAGTCCTGAAATATTGAGACTGAATGGCTGAAAGATTGACTTGTACATACCAAGTCCAAGATGCCATTCGTCAGATTCCCATTTCCTCCAAGGGATGGTGATGTCACAGTTGATATATGTATAAGTGTGTGTGTGTGGGGGGCTTGTACCCTGCATAAAGAGGTTTAAAGGAGAAGAGCAATTTCTGAGATTTCTTAACTGGTTAATTTGTTAACTGGTGGGCTTGTACAAATACCCTTTTCAGCCATGACGTGGGCACAGAGGGATATAAGAAAGATTTAGCCACTTAATCACTTAGCCATAAAAGTATTGAAGACAATGATAATGCAGACAGTTACAATGAAGCAGTTTTATATCTATATATGTGTATATATATATATATATATATATATATATATATATATATATATATATATATATATATATATATACATGTACACAAACATATATAAGAAAATAACCAACAAAAATCACACTAGGTGATTAGTAACACACAAGTTCCAAACAGGGAAGTCACCACAACTCCCAGGCATCCACGGAAGTACACTTTATTAAATAAAAAACAAAAGACTTTGCACTTTTGCCTGCTTACATTTAAGCATCATCAGTGTCAGATTCACATTCCATTAGTTCCCTTGTATGGCATTGTTTAGTTAAACAACAAGGGTCAATCCCCTTCTTAAAGGTATAGCATCAGGCTGCATATATTAAATATGGTTACAATGCTTAAATAATGTAAAACCAATAAAAAACTTGTTAAAATACATCACCTAAGTAGTATATCAAACTTGCATTAACCTTAATTTCAGTAAGATAGTGACAGAGCAACTGTCATTTATACCCAGGGATACTGTGGCATTAAGTCTCATATGCACATAGTCTCCCTGAGTTCCAGTAATGTTTTAAAATCAACCCCCTCTCTCATTATATACCACTCTATCTACAATAAAAAATAAAAAACTTTTTAAAACCCTCACATATGTCACTGTGACAAAAAAGTGCATTAGTGGTCTTTTTGTTCCTAATGTCCTTCAAATGTTCTGCCATCCTGTCACGTAACCTCCGTGTGGTTTTCCTACATAAAATGCTGGACAACTCCCACATAGGGCAATGTATACCACCATTTTAATGTTACAAGTAGTTCACCCAGGACACTGTATGGTCTTGCTGTAACCTTGAATAGTCACGTATGGACCTTCATGTGTGTATCTACAATATTTACACGTTACATTTACTCATTAAAACATTATATGGCTTTATAACATGGTCCTTGTTCTTCTCGAATATTTCCTTTAAATTATTTCTTCTACTATAGGTCACTGCAGGACATTCGCCAAGTTTCTTTTCTAACTCACTTGTTATAATTAAGTCCCAACAATTCATAATAACCCACTGAAGTACTGTCATGTCTTGGTTAAAAGGCAATACCAATACTTTATTTTGTGTCGTTGCAGGGGTTGGATTTTGTTTGGCACCTGTATTCATTCATTAATAAAATAGGTGTATATAAATGCCTTCATTTTTTTGTATCTCATTTCTAATTTTAATCAGTAAACGGGCTGGGTATCCCCTATTAAGGAACAAACCAATTAAATTTGGCATCTCCATTTCAAATGTATATTCATCACTAACCAACCTAGAGAGCGAACCATTTGTCCTTTTATAACCCCTCTCTTCTGGTGGGCTGGGTGGCAGCTATCAAAGTGTAACAACATGTTAGAAAAGTTTTCTTTCTAATAATATTAGAGCTTTAAACTGTGCTCTTTAATTCTTTAGTTTGCAAATGTTTGTAAAGCAGGATATCCAAACCTCTATTTCCTGGATCCCCACTTTATATGTAAATTCCAAGAAATTGGTAGTATTATTTAAATAAGAAACACATTCAACAGCTTTTCACTCAGTACCTCACCACAGGATGAAAATATCATCCAGGAAATGTACCCATAGAATAATGTCATTTCGAAAACAAACCTCTTTTCCCAGTCGACTAATGTTGTTGTTGTTGTGTCTTTCGGCTTTTCCCGGTTAGGGGTCGCCACAGCGGAACTCCGGTCCGCTAATTATTGGCAGATAGATTTTTACATGCTGAGTTGCCTGCCCTGATGCACAACCTTCAACGAAGGTACGCCTATTCACGCATGTCTCCACGCAGAAGACGCTCTAGCTGAGAATCGAACCGGACAGCATCTTACTGTGAGGCGACAATGCTACCGCAGCACCACCACCGCATTCAACTAATACTAAGTGTAAATGGGGGCACATTTTTCCCCCATAGCTACTCCTGACTTCTGCTTAAAATTTTCCCCTTCAAAATACAAAAAAATGTTCTTCAATACTGTTTCCATTATCTCAATTAAAATATTTCTTTTTACATTATGTACGCCTTCCACATTTAACAGTCTTTCACTGAAGATTTCCAATCCAATGTCATGTGGAATAACCATAAATAAACTGACAACGTCAGTAGTAACAAAAATATAATCATCATCTTTGGGTGTATCCCTAAGTAATTCCGGGCAGTGCCAAGAATCTTTCCAAATGTGTGCTTTGCTAGTTAATGCCTTCCTGCAATAAACATCCACATAAGCAGCCAAAGGTTCAGTCGTTAAATATCTAGCAGCTACAGTGGGTCTAAATGGAAGATTGTTGGTGTCTTTATGGATTTTAGGAATACCAAATATTGTCAGAATTACCGGAAATTCCACAATTAAAAAATCGAATTCACTAGAATCAATAACATCCTGACAAAAAGAATCATATAGCCACCAATCAGTTTTCATATATGCCCTATTTACTTCATTAATGGACACCCTGTCATAAACTTTGTCATCATTAAGAATATTATACATTTTACAAACATATACACTTTGCACCATTACTACTGCCCCTCCCCTTTGTCGAGTTTCATAACCCTATAATCTCTTGATTCAGCCCACAATTTCAACTAGTCCCTTTCATTAACAGACAAGTTATCAACAAAAACAGTGGGTTTTCGCAAAACTTTTCTAATTTCAACTTCACATGTTTGTTCAAATGTGTTAATAGCAGCATTCTGCACTGGCATAAAGGTGCTTTTCTTTTTAAATTTCATATTGTCACACATATTAGAATCACTTTCAGCATAAAAAAACAGGGTCAGATTTTAACGGCCTTGTATGTCAAGCTTGAAATTAGGAGCAAATGAAAAACCCTTTTTCAAAAGACTAAAGTGCCCATCACCAATTTCCATGTCAGTATAGTTGCAAATATATAAGAAAATGTTGTCATTGTTGATAGGTATTTATGCAGAGAAAGAATTCAGTAGAGTTACATGAGTGCCTTAACCACTGCCTCTAAAACAACTGCATTTGGCTTCATTATGTTGGTGCTCAGATAGTGCTTGTTTGAATCCTATGAGAGTTATCTCAGCTTTTACTTCTCTAGGAGTGGCTCATTAATTGATGGCAACTTTAAAGGGGGGAGGGGGGTCTGATTAAAGTGACAGTTCTTTCTTGGGGATTTCTTAATGACTGTATTTGTTCTTTAGCGGCCTTTTTCTTTCCAAGGGTGGGGGAAGTAGCCTTTATTTAATGTTTTGAGTACGAATGCACCTGCTAAGTAAGTTTGGCAAGCAGTTCAGTTTCCTTGGTATCTGACAGTGGTGTGCTTGGTAGTAAGTCAGCAGAGAAAAGCTTCATAGTTTGGTTTCAGACGTTTGTAATCATTGGCTATTATAGACAGAGTTAAAAGCTAGTATTGGAAAGCCATATTCAAGTTTTGGCAAGAGAAGATTGTTGATCAGTTCAAGCCACACTTCTGGAGGAAGTAGATGAGAGATTTTATAGCAGCGTTTCAATTGTAAAAGAACGTTGGTTACAGTGGCATCAGTGTATGAAGAAAAAGAACTGGGTCTAGGATGAAGCCAAGATGTTCATATTCTGCGGCTTGTGGAATATAGAAGATTATGAGTGGGTTACCAGTCATAACCGGCTTATTATATGTTTGAGACAGGGATACCATGCAAGCTGTTTCTTCATTTCAACCTCTGATTTTTGCAGTTTTATCGGTTCATCTGAATAGCTAATTAAAGATTTTTCTATTGTTTTCCAGCCTTTTATTTGAGTTGACATACTCCTTCAATGTTTCATTTATTTTAATCATTTCTGAGTACAGTTGATTTATTTTTCCTCTAAATTACTAAATACCCTGAGAATTTCACAGTGGGCATTCAACAGAATATCTGGGGTAGAGGAAAGGCGAGTAATAATACTAATAATACTACTAATACTACTGATAATAATACTACTAATACTACTGATAATACTACTAATACTACTGATAATAATACTACTAATACTACTGATAATACTACTAATACTATTGATAATAATACTACTAATACTACTAATACTATTGATAATAATACTACTAATACTATTGATAATAATACCACTAATACTACTGATCATAATACTACTAATACTACTGATAATAATACTACTAATACTAACAGTAATAGTAATAACGCTGATTGCTAGAGGGGCTGCAATAGTAACATAAAAGGGAAAAAAGACAAAATACTAGCTTTGTGGTAGTGAGGAATTATTGACAAGGGAGGAGGATTATGCTGGCATGTGTTTATATTTCATCTAAAACAGCTATTATGGAGTTTAAGAGAATTTTGGGAGAAATAATCAGCTTTCAGCAGGGAATATTATTTACAGGTGGGCACTGAAACTAGGAACCTACAAGGGAAATATAACAAAAGAGGGTACATTTCTGAACAAATATATATAAGAATATTTATATGGAAGATGTTTTGAGAAGGGCGATGGCAACATTCGTATTCCCTAATAGGATTAAATAAGATGATATAAGAGGGTTTGTTTTGTATTTAGAGCCACTAGTAAAGAAAATAAGAGACTGCAAATTTGCAATATAATCAAGTAAAGTAAAGTTTATTTATAGATGGCATTATTTTGTATATGAAAGATACATTAAAGGACATTACTGTGTTATGGAACATTCTGAGACAGTTTTAGCCTTTTCAAGATATAAAATTAATGAAGGCAAAATAAGGCTGTAGCAGTAAATGTACCCACATATGAATTGATTCAGCAGTACCCATGTTTATGGGGACATCATAAGATGAACTATTTAGGTGTATAGACTGAAAAAGATTCGGTTATGGCAGCCAAAAATATGTCGGAAGATAGTAAATGAAAGTTAAAACTACAAAAAAATGGAAACTCTTGACTGGGGATATGGATAGTAAGATGCAAGCAGTGAAAATGTTTAAGTCCCTTTAGTTTTACATACATGTCAGGCATATTTTATCAACCTTAGGAGAAGTTGTGGGAAATAATTAATGGAGATGAGGAAATTTACTTAAGAAGGGGAGAGGGCATACGTTAAGTGGGATAATTTGATCGTCCCCATAAAACAAAGTGGTTTAGGATTATCTTTTTAAAAGGACACTTTAGAGCTGCATACTTAAGGCTCATATGCATAACACAGCAGCAGTTTTTAAATCAAAGTGGAAAGTGATGATGAAACAGGAAATTTGAGAGATAAGGACAGAGTGGAGTCCTTCAAGACAATAAAAACAAAATATTGTATTAAAAAGTGGCAGAAAGTATTCTAAGAACTAACTTATGGGAATGGAGAAAGGAGATTTGGCCAGAAGGGATGACTGCAAGTAAGGATATAGAAAACAGGCAAGACGGGGTTGAAATTACTGGAGAAAATGTGCAAAGCAGCAAAGCTATTGGGGCAAATAACAAGAGAGAGAAAAAAAGGTAAAAGAGTGGAATGAGTCCAAGAAGAATTTGGACTGCATGTGAAAGACTGCCCCCCCTACCAGGGATTGATGATACAGTATAGGCAAAGAGAAAGGGCTATGGAAGTGCTAAGTGCATAACCACTTCTAGTAGCTTTTAGCCAAATCTAGAACACAAACTGCTGTTAAAAAACAATAATTAGTAGGGCGTATACAACGCTGCATGATAACTAAGAACTAATCAGTGGAGGTTAGAAAATATTACAAAGTGAGACTGGAAAAGCAATTTATGAGAGAACGATTGCAGGAGATACACATGGCCCCCAAGTATGCAACGCAGCCCAGAAGGTTTAGGATTTCTGCTTCAAACTCTTTGCATAGCTATTCTTATACCCCAAGCAGACTTCAGAGATTTTTTCTTCAAGCAGACAGCAAATATTGGAGATATGATGAGAAAGAAGGCAGGTAGCTGAGAACATGTTTTCTGGGAGTATAACTGTATATATAATAGTATATCTGAGACAACGCAGATTCCCTACAGAGTACCCTGCCAGAAATGATGGGGGAGTAAGTGGCTGTAACTAAGGAAATGATTGTTTTTAGCTGGGACACGGGATATGAATTACTTAGACATAGAAAGACCTTACTAAGTGTAGCATCGTTGGCTGATTAAAAGCAATTACTACAAAATGGAAATCGAAATCTAAACCAACTGTAATTGACGTACTGAATACTGTAAGGGAGATAAAAGAATTGCATGTGGGATATTTAGAAAACAGAAGTAGCAAATGGAATTTGTGAAAATAATACGCAAGAAATAATGCTCGACAGGGTGTGTGTTGATGTGTAATTACACCGCTGGAAGGGCATTAATAACACATTAGCTCACACCCTGGAGGGCATTATTGTGCTTAGAGAGTGGGCTCTGTGTAACATCGTTCTGTTTTACTTATTTATTTTTTTACTGTATTATTTTTTTTTATATATTTTTGATGTAAAATAGTTCCTCTGCCTAATGTCTCAAACTTAATGTAGTACATGTTAGTGGTGTTGGAGGACGTATTTTACATCCAAAATATAACACTTAAAATATCCAGCCACTTACTTTATTTTTTCATCCCTTAGTCCTAAAACATTTGGTTTGTTGCCAGTCATTGGTGAATGACATTACTAAATAATGGCATACGTATCAATTTCAAACTATTGTTTGGTTCAGGATATTCATACTAACACAAATCCTATTAAGCAAGTTTGTAATTTTAAAAGAGCAGTAATTAAAATTGAATCTGTTCCTATCTTTGAGACTTTGTTCTCTCTTTATTTTAGGCTTTATCCAGATTTCTTCAGCTGAAAGGTCCAGAGGTATTCAAACCTCTTTACTGCCATTCTCACTCAGTCTCTCATGAGCACCTCTTTTCAGAAAATGTATATTAACACAAATTCTAATAATCAAGTAAAATATGTTCCTATTTTGAGCCTTTGTCCCCTGTTTATTTTAGGTTTATCCAGATATCTTGTCAACAGAACATACCTTTCAAATGTCCAGATTTTTGCAGAATGTCCAGACTTTTGGTTTGTATGTTTAGTCATATCCTTATAAAATGTGTAGTTTTCTGGCAAATCACTATAGATTGAAGTCATTAAATAATGACAGACATTTGAGTTTCAGACTTCATATTCTTCAGATAATATATGCTAATGGAACTCTTGTAATTTTAGCAACTTTCTAAGTTTATAATTGCAATATTTAAAATGTGTCCTTATTTTTGGATGTTTGTCCCTCATTATTTGTGGCTTTGTCCAGATTTCTTGTGCTGAGAGATATGGTCAAGAGGTATGCAAACCTCTTAACTGATACTGTTGTTGCCAGGGATCACGCTCACCCTTCACTCACACACACACACACACACACACACACACACACACACACACACACACACACACACACACACACACACACACACACACACACTCACACACACAAACATGCACACACACATACAGTCTCTTCTGCTTTCATGCACACATTCACTTACGCCTGCAGTCAGAAACATAAACACACATACATACAAACATACACACTCTCTTTTCAGTTTCATTTATTTTACACTCGCTAAACAGCAAAACTGCTGCTTAGCGTGTGTAAGATAACAGCTCAATCAATCTCTCACTGTCATACAGTCATACACTCTCAAACACAGACATAAACACATACAGACATGTTATTTTTATTGTAATTTTTTTCTTTATTATTTTACAGTTGCTAAACACAAAAAGCTCTGCTTATAGAATAATAGAGGCCATGAGTTTTTTCAGTCTGAGCTCCATGGCAGCTTGATCTGCTGCCATGAAGCAGCGGACTCGTTTTTCAGCGGGCATTACTTGTACATTAATATCCTGCTGGAGAATATTCATTCTCCAATCAGAATACATTCTACAGATTGCCCATTCTCTACATGCAAATTAATGTTCAGAAGGAAGAGTGACAAGACTTGGGCCATTGGACTCATTCCTTTCAAATGGATCATAGAAACTTACTAGGCTACTGGCTTGGAGACCCTTACAAGCCTAGACAATAATTTAGCCCATGTTCTGACAAGTCAGCACCCAATGCCCCTGTCCAGCAGGGACACAGATGGGATCCCAGGGGTGTATTTTCTGTTCCCTATCCAGTTATCCAGGTTGCACTTAAAAAGGGTTAATGAGGTACTCTGCTTGACATGGAGAGGGAGTCTGTTCCACAGAAGGGAGAGTCTCTGGGGCACAAAACTATCTCAACAACAAGTCCTATTGATGTCACAGACCAGGTTTTGGTCGCATGTGTGGGTTACTCAAGTGGAGCTTGATTTGCGGATATGCAGCAGTTCCATCAAGGTGGGGTCTGAGATTGCTTTGTATGCCAGACAGAGGTTGCCTCTGAGGAGTCTGTATGAGACTGAGTAGAGGGACAGGATTTTAGGCTGTCTGTGTAAAAAGCTTTCCATGCAACAGAGGTAATATGGTGGTCAAAAGTCGGTCTGCTATCAACCTGGGTGCCCAGGTTCTTCACAACTGATTTTGTACTCAGGACCTAGTTATGTTATTAATGTGATAATGTGTGGGGGTGTCACTCTCCCCAAGGGGGATGAAGCTGCATTTTTTTTGCATTCAGTTTGAGGCCATGTTTCTGGCACCAGTCATTTGTTTGGGTGAGGCCCTCTTGGAAGATATACACATTGCTAGGGGACTTAATGACGGCACCCAGCTTGCAGTCATCTGCAGACTTGGTCAGCCATAGCCCACTGATTTTGGCATGCACCTCAGAAAAGTATATCCCAAACAACAGAAGCCTCAAGACTGATTCCTGGGGTACACTGCCCATTATGGGTCTACTGCTTGAGGTGGCTTAACCTATTTTGACAAGGTGGGTTCTATCAGTGAGCTAATTTGCTACCCATCTGGTAACATACAGATTGATGCCTAGTCGAGAGAGTTTATCTATTATACCCAAGTGGGGAATAGTATCAAAGGCTTTGGCCAGGTCAAGGTAGGTGGTGTGCACCATCTTCTGCTCGTCCATGGCTTTGGTGACTGTCTCAAAGAAGTCGACCAAATTTAACAGGCATGACCTCCCCTTGATGAAACCAAACTTTGTGAGATTGAGTGTTTCAAAGTTGCCAATGTCCTTGTTAATGAGGTCCATGATAATCTGTTCCATGGCCTTGCAGATCAGGCTAGTTATACTGATGGGTCTATAATTTTGTGGATCGGTGGACTCTCCACCTTTGTGCAAAGAGATAAGACTGGCTTCCCTTCACTTGGCAAGGACAAAGCAGGTACTCAAGTTTTGGTTGAATAAGGTGTCTAATGCTGCTGCAAGTTCCTGCCTGAGTTCATGTAGGATGCAGCCTGGAACGTTATCTGGTCCCATGGAGTCTGTATTTTTTGCCTTTGAGAGGGCATTGATGACTTGCTCCCTAGAGATACGGGGAGGGGCACAGGTGCTGGGATGTCCTGATTTATTGGTGGGGGGCAGAGATGTGAAGTTTTCAGTGAATCTGTCTGTAGTAGGTTGGCTGTATCTATGGCGTTTGTGTATGTGGTGTTCTTGACCACCAGTTCTGAGCAGATCTGAATGCTTCCTTTGAAATTGTGGACATATGTGAAGAAGGTCTTAGGATTGTCTTTAGTAGATGTGGCCAGTTTGGACTCAGAATTTGCTTTGGAGGATTTCACTACTGCTGTTATTTGTTCAGGCTAAGGACAGATTCCTTCCAATTAGGCACCTGCTCCTTCTCGGTCCTGGACAGCAATTTTTTTCCTTTTATTATAGAGTTTATTGCAGATGTTCACCAGGCAGGTTTACTCTTCCTAGAGGAGGAGGATTTTGTCCTGTTGGGTATTCCTGATTCCATGCAGCTATATAAATACTGGTATAGTACTTTGGTGTAGGTTTGGACGTATGTGCCAGTTCATATAGAGGGACAGGGGCTGTGAAGCTGTTTTTACCTTCCCTCAGGAGATTGTAATCAGCTTTGGAGAAGTTTTTTTTTTGTTTGACACTAGCTGGGGGGGTGGGTAGACAATGACTTTGAAAGTAACCGATTTGTGGTCAGATCGTAGCAGGGAGGATGACACTGTAGGGATGCTGTAGTAGTTACGCATGTTGGTTAATACCAAGTCTAAGATATTATCACCTCTTGTGGGAGTGTCAACCAGCTGGTCCAAGGCATTTGCATTGATGAAATCAAGGAATCTCTGGTCATTTGTGTTTTGGCATGAGTAGTCCTTCCAATCTATGGTTAGATAGTTAAAGTCACACAGGATCAGGGTAAAGGGTTGAATCTTGATAGTCAAAGTGGTTCAGATAGGTAGAGTACACATCTTGAGTCAAAGTTGGGGGCCTGTAGCTAGCTATGATTTGAATAGGGGTCTTGTCAATGGTTAAGTGCACCTGGAGTGTCTCCTGTTGTCATACTGTTTGATCAGCCTGGAGGTGTGTATGTCTTTACTATATATTGTAACTCCACCTCTTTTTGCTTTGCTGTCCACAGTGTGGGGTCTGAATATATGATAGGATCAGTAACCTGGTATGGCTGGGGTGCTCTCTGCAGCTTTGAACTAGGTTTCTGTGACTGCACAAATATCAGCATTTTCCAGGATTATGAATGCTTGCAATGAGTGCAGTTTCATGCTTAGACTCCTAGCATTTAGCAGTATGACATTTAATTTGTGTTTTGATTAAATTTTCATATTGATAGTTTTGACCTCATGGCATTGCCTAAAAAAGGCACTATGGGGGAGGCAAGAGCCATTGCCAGAAGCCTGAAGCCCAAGGGAGACAGATGCAGGTTATCTGTGGCAAAGCATCGTGGCCATGTCTTCCCAGGGTGTCAGGTACTTGGTCCCCTTGGAATGACACCAGAAACTAAGCCAATTGTTAAAGTCAATAACTTTCTGTTTGTACTGAGGCATCATTCTGGGTGATGGTAGAATGCTGCTTAGGGCTAGGAATATACTTGCCTGGAACACATATTCAGCAAGCCCGATCATGTCTCTCTTCATGTAGTCCAGGAAGTATGTCTCAAGTCATTCACACCTACATGGACTATGACAGAGTCATAACAGTACCTGTTATTGAGAGACTTGAGTGCATGGGTGATATGGCAGATTCTGGCACCTAACAAACAAGTAACCATGACTTTTTCCTTATCCAGCCTTGTGAGGGGCACACCTGTGTGTCTCACAATGTAGTCTCCTATGACTAATATGTTGGGTTTATCTTTAGGCCTTAGTGGCTGTGAGACACAGCTGTGTGGACTGGTTTACTATCAAAATTGCAAATGGCAAAACAAATTCCATTCACAATTTTGAAGTAATGCAATGAAAACAGAAACACTACCACATTACAATGTTGAATCAGCTGATCAACGCAGCAGATTCGACATTGTCTCTACAAACATCATGTGATATCCATATAGGAGCTCATGTAAATGAAACTCCTATATCATATATCACATTTTTGCAGGGAGGCAAGCCCCACACCCCCTGCTAACAATATATTCCAATTTTGAGAGCACACTACAGTGAGGATATGGATGAATTTCCAAACCGTACGGTACCTTGATCTCCGTACAGTATGTCGAACTCAAAGGCAAATGCACTATTGCATTCGCATAAGTCTCTTCGATGTTTCAATTTATTTTATATATAGTAGATGACAATCTGACATTCAGAATTATAACAGATGTCCGACTGACATTCGAAAAAATGATAGTAAACCATGTGGACTATGTGTGGTGTGGTCGGCAGAGGAGTTTGTGGGTGTTTTTGCCTTGGAGGTCTCTTTTGTTTAGGTATGTTTTTCTTGAGGACCTCTGCATATGTGGATGTGTGTTGTGTAGGTGTGGATGGTGTTTGATGTGTGGTGTTTTGTGTTGACAACCTTCTCAGTGCCTGATACACTGGCTCATGAGGGAGAGAGCATAGACTCTAGATTCTTAATGTAATTGCTTCTCTCACAAATTGTGTTCCTAGATGGTAGTAGTAGAAGGTTGTCTGTGTACATGAGGTGATTACTACACTGTCTCAAGATGCCCATATAAACAAGACTGACAGGGGAAATCGTAGGAAATTGTCCATCCATATTTGTCAGAATCTGAGGGAAGAGAGGCCAGAGAGAGAGCTAAGGGGGTAAAGAGTGGAATGTCTAAGACTAGTGCTACTAGGTGATCACACAAGTGCTACTAAGGGAAAATTTGTACCTGGAATACCTTGCAATAGGTTAAAAACAGTGCAGCTGAGGTGTGTGTGATGTGCAAACAAGCCCAAACCAGCTCAAACATGGAGTTTAAATACAACAAAAAATAGAAGATTCCAGTAACACAGAAATCTAGGCAGTTTTGCTAGCCTATACAGCTCTTTTGAATGTGGACCTTTAGCTCCCCACGGGTGTGGCATGAGCCTTTAAAAATGAAGTTAGCACCTTACAGTTCAAACAAATATTCATACCTCTCAAACCATAACTGCTAAAAGAAAACTGTAAATGGCAAACTATTCCGGATCACAGTTGCATACTTGATCTGTTTGGTTAGCTTTTACATACCCTACATCAACTTTATTACAAGCTGAGAAAAGTACAAACTTGCAGTGTTATAAGATAGTACTGAATTTTATATTTTCTGTTTATTGTTTCATTGAATATTGTGTTAAAAATAGTATTGCATTTATCTGCTTATTTATTTGTTTATTGAAAATTGTGACCTCTCTCTCTCTGTTCTCTCTCTTCCTGCAATTAGTTTATTCTTCTCACTTCATTGATATTCAGTGTAGAAGTCTTAGCCTAGAGGGATTATCTGTGCCTTAAAGTCTTAGTCCCTTATCTCTAAATTATTTCTGCTGAATAGTTGTATACTTGAGCTGTTTGGTTAGCTTTTGCATAATTTACAACTTTATTACAAGATGAGATAAGTACAAACCTGCAGTGTTATAAGAGAGTACTGAATTTTATTTTTTTTGTTTATTGTTTCTTTGAATATTGTGTTAAAAATAGTACTGCATTTATCTGCTTATTTATTTGTTTAATGAAAATTTTGAGCTCTCTCTCTGTTCTCTCTCTGTGTGCAGTTAGTTTATTCTTCTCACTTCATTGTTATTTGGTGTAGAAGTCTTAGCCTAGAGGGATTCTCTGTGCCTTAAATTCTTAGTCCCTTATCTCTGAAATTATTTCTGCTGAATAGTTGCATACTTGAGCTGTTTGGTTAGCGTTTGCATACCCTACATCAACTTTATTACAAGCTGAGATAAGTACAAACCTACAGTGTTATAAGATAGTACTGAATTTTATTTTTTTTGTTTATTGTTTCTTTGAATATTGTGTTAAAATAGTACTGCATTTATCTGCTTATTTATTTGTTTACTGAAAATTGTGACCTCTCTCTGTTCTCTCTGTCTGCAGTTAGTTTTCCCCACTCACTGTCCCAGTTCTTGTTGTAGTATTAATCTTATTGGCTTTGGAATTGACCATCCCTCCTGTACGTTTGTGTTTAAACACTCCTCCTGGGCCCATTTCATTTGCTCACTCAACCAAGTACAGTGAGGTCATATTTTGATGTCAGACACTCCTGCCATTCCCATCTGTTCAGCCCTATCCTAGTCTAGTCTCATTAGCTCATCCTGTCTAATACAGAGAGAACATCTGAGTAGGCATACCCACTTAGGCCCTGAACCTGTCTGATTGAAGACTGCTGGAACAGGGCTCAGTTCTGAGGTTTTTTTACCGGTTAATTGGGTAATTTGTTCAAATCAGTTTGCTTGTTTTCTATTATATAAAAAAAAAACAATTTGCACTTTATCTGCTTTTACTGTATTTGTGTTTCTTCCTACTTTATTACCTTATTTTGCTTTTGCCTCTTCTTAAAAGTACTCAATTGTGTTTATTCTGCTGCATTTATTACTTCTTGGTAGTAGCCTGATTAAATTGCAACTGTTATTTTAAGTCTTTTGGTTATTGCACTCAGGCTTCAGACCAGTTGTTTTACATTAAGAAGGTTTGTGGACTGCATTGTTGTGGCATGACAGGTAGCTTATACATCCTTCTAAGTTGGGAACTGCTGATTGAAGGATCAGTGTCTGTTATTTTAAAAGTGTATTAGTTCTGGTTTAAGCACTTGGGCCTCAGGCCAGTTATTTTACATTAAGAAGGTTTGTGGTCTGCACTCTTGTGGGAGGAGAGGTTAGATTCTACCCTTCTGAGATGGGAATTTCTGGTTAAAGGCTTACTGTGCCTGCTCATTTGAACTGTTTTTCTGATTTTGGTGCACCTTGGTTGCTGTAGCATAGACTAGATCTGCTGAATCTAGCTTTGTTTGTGTAACTTGAGCACTTATCCGGGCCATCTTTTTTAGAGAAGGTTCCCCTGCACCCAAGTAGCAGGAGTTTGCGGTTAGAACTTGTCAGATTGAAAACTGCTGGAACAAGGCTCAGTTTTGAGCTTTTTTACTGGTTAATTGGGTAATTTGTTTAAATCAGTTTGCTCGTTTTCTATTGTTATAAAAAATTGCACTTTATTCATCTGCTTTTACTGTAATTGTGTTTCTTCCCACTTTATTACCTTATTTTGCTTTTGCCTCTTCTTAAAATTACTCAATTGTGTTTATTCTACTGCAGTTATTACTGCTTGGTAGTAGCCTGATACAATCGTAACTGTTATTCTAAGCCTTTTGGTTTAAGCACTTGGGCTTCAGACCAGTTGTTTTACATTATGAAGGTTTGTGGACTGCATTGTTGTGGCAGGACAGGTAGCTTACATCCTTCTAATGGGAATTGCTGATTGAAGGCTCAGTGTCTGTTATTCTAAAAGTGCATTAGCTCTGGTTTAAGCACTTGTGCTCCAGGCCAGTTATTTTACATTAAGAAGGTTTGTGGTCTGCACTCTTGTGGGAGGAGAGGCTAGATTCTGCCCTTCTGAGCTGGGAATTTCTGGTTAAAGGCTTATAGTGCCTGCTTATTTGATCTGTTTCTTTCTGAAATTTGTGCACCCTGTTTGCTGTAGCCCAGAAGTTAGTAGTTTATTGGCCGTTTTGGACTAATTTCTATCTCTTTCGTTTCCCCACTATAAAAACGGCATTTGCACGGTTTTGCATGCAGGGCAGTGCCGGTTAGCTAGGGTTAAACTATTCCTGGCTTCACAAAGTCTACTCTTCAAATTTTCCCTTGGAACTAGACAAACTTTCAACTTAAGCACTCAAACCATTCATTTCACAGCTCAGCACTTGCTCAAAACTCATAGCAAGCACTAATTAACTCTAGCACTAGACCCCCTATACTGTACAGAAGGACAAGGCTCTCTATTCGTCCCTACCAGCTAATCAGTAAAACAGATCACTTTACCTATTCAGGCATGTCCAAAGGGCAGTTTCAGGTGTACTCTCCAGTCCAACTGGTGAATCTGGGCATTTTGAGGCAATGTTACAACTGCCTCATATACACAGACAACCCTCTCCTCCTACCACCAAACACTAATATATGCGAGAGATGCAGTTATACAGCCAAACAGGAGGCAAAGCTCTCTCAACCCAAGACTGGAACTGACAGTCAACAGGAGAAGGAAAAGACTTGCAACACACCACCAGTCTCACATAGACCTACTAAACCAACACCGGCAAATAACACACATAAATACACGAAAACATACTCTGAGGCTCTAAATGAAAATCTGCAAAAGCAACAGAGACCTCAAAAGCAGACACCCAAGCAACCTCCACATCCCATCACAAACCATGAAACACATACTTCACATAATCAGTGTGCCATGCAATCACACCCCTTAAGGCAAAATAAAATACCCAACACACTAGTAATAGGCAATTCTATAGTCAGGCACACTGATGTCCCACTAACTAGGCTGGACAAGGAGAAGGTTAGAGTTAGCTGCCTGTCAGGCGCCAGGATCCACCACATAACACAAGCACTCAGGTCACTCCAGATCAAGTACAAATACGACTCTGCCATTGTTCATGTTGGTGTGAATGACCTGAGACGTACCTCACTGGACTACATGAAAAGAGACATGGAAGAGCTCTCTGATCACGTAGCCCAGGCCGGTATGACCCTGACCCTGAGTAGCATCCTGCCCACACCAAGAATGATGCCACAGTATAAAAAAAATGATCAATTTCAACAATTGGCTAAGTTTCTGGTGTCATTCAAAAGGGATAAAGTATATGTCCACCTGGGATGACATGCTCGATAAGCCACGTTGCTTCACAAGAGATGGCTTGCACCTGTCACCCTTAGGCTTTTGAATACTGGCCAAGGCTTTTGCCACCCCCATAGTGCCTTTTTTAGGCAAGACTCAAAAGACAAACCCACCACCGTAAATAGCACAAGTAATCAAAAACTGAGGGTAATGCTACTCAACGCCAAAAGTCTAAACCTCAGAATGCATGCACTCAAGGTACTCCTCAGTATGGGGAACATCTATATCTGTGCAGTAACAGAAACCTGGTTTAAGCCAACAGAGAGCACCCCAGCACTACCAGGCCATAACTCATACCATACTTTTCAGCCACAGAACCTGGACCAAAACACAAAAGGTGGGGTGTATCCATATTCATCAAGGATACCCACACCTCCAGGTTAGTGGCACAGCACAATGCCTCAGAGATCATCCATGTGCAACTAACAATGGGCAAAACTGCAATTCAAATTGTAGCTTGCTACAGATCACCCACCATGACCCAGGACCCCCATTCTGCATTTCTGGAGACACTGGAAAATATGAAGGTCCTACCAAACACCCTAATATTGGGTGATTTCAATTACCCAAATATTAACTGATAGAACTACTCAAGTACTAACTCCCTTGCCCAACGCTTCCTAGAATTTATAAACTCGAACGCCCTGGATCAGCTGGTCAACACCCCCACCAGAGGTGACAACATATTGGACCTGGTCATCACCAACATGGGCGACCGGTGTTCTACACCAGAGGTCAAATCCTCACTGGTTAGATCAGACCAGAGACTAATCACTCTGGATATCCACATTCCGCCCCCACCCCCAATCAAGGAAACCACCGTGAAATACTTTTCAAAAACAAACTTCACATTACTTAAGACCAAGGTGGAAAGGTTCACAGCCCCCATGCTAAAGGAAAATACTGTCCAAGCTGCTGAATCCCCTTACAAAGGCACTCTATGAGCACCTGCAAGAATGCATGGATCATGCTATCCCAAGCAAAACCAAGACTCACTCCTCCAAGAAAAGGAAACCAGTCTGGTAAAACCCAAGAAGGAAAGACATCCCTGATCAGTATCAGCAAGAAACTACGATCCCTCATAAAGTCATCCAAGGCTAGCTTCGAAAGAAAAATTGGCAAGGACTCCAAAGAGAACCACAAAGCATTCTTTAGCTATGTCAAGAACCTAAGTGGAAACTCTCAGATCTGCTCTGAGTTAATGCAGAATGGCACAAAATACACTGATATTGCTAACATTCTGGCAGACAGGTTCAGTGCAAACTTCACCCCCCTCTCACCCCCTAAAGGGCCCATAACCATACCAGAAGAATGTACAGCCCCGGCAATCACTGACACACAGGTTAAAACAGCCCTATCCAAAGCCAAAAATACAGCTCCAATGGGACCAGACAGTGTCCCAGGCTGTGTCTTACAAGAGCTCCAAAATGAACTAATCCCTCACCTAAGCACACTGTTCCAACTCAGCCTCTCTACAGGCTACATACCCATAGAGTGGTGCACAGCAACAGTTATCCTGCTCCACAAATGTGGAGCCACAACGGACCCCGGGAACTATCACCCTATAAGCCTGACAGCCTGGTCTGCAAGGCTATGGAGCACATCATCATGGAATTCATTAACAGAGACATTGGGAACCTTCAAACATTGGACCCTACCCAGTTTGGCTTTGTTAAGGGCAGATCATGCCTCCTAAACCTTGTGGACTTCTTTGAGACAGTTACCAAGGCTTTAGACAAGGGAAAGGAGGTCCACACAGCCTACCTAGACCTTGCAAAGGCTTTCAACACCATTCCCCATTCTGGTATTATAGACAAGCTCACCAGCCTGAACATAAACCCCTATGTCATGAGATGGGTTGCCAATTGGCTCATGGATAGAACCCACATGGTGAGAGTTGCAGGCTCTAGGTCTGACTCTAAACCAGTTACAAGTGGTGTCCCCCAGGGCTCAGTCCTGGGACCCCTCCTGTTCAGTATATACTTCTCAGAGGTACAGGCAAGCACAGGGGGACTATGGCTGACCAAGTTCACAGACAACTGCAAACTGGGGGCCATAATTGACTCTCCAGCTGATGCAGACATCCTCCAGAAGGGTCTCACTGAGAAGGATACTTGGTGTCAAAATCATGGCCTTAAGCTAAATGCCAAAAAGTGCATAGTCATCCCCTTTGGAACAACAAAGTACCTGCTAACTACCACATACGTGGTAGTCCCCTAAATACAGAAAATGTAATAAGGGATCTGGGGACCCAAGTAGATAGTAATCTTTCCTTTGATAATCATATTGCCAAGGTGGTTAGAAAATCCTTCTATGTGGCTCACCTAATCACAAAAGGGTTCGCATCTAGAACAAAAGAGGTTATTGTGCCCCTCTACTCATCACTCATCAGACCCATCATAGAGTACAACACCCCATTTGGGATGTACCTTACAAGACACCTGCAACAGCTGGAAAGACTACAGAAGTAACTCACCAAGAGGATTACTGGCCTCAAAAAGATGCCCTATGCAGCCCGACTGAAGAAACTCCAGCTGTACTCAGTTGCATACTGCCTACTCAGAGGTGATCTCTGCCTGACATACAAAGCCATGTCCAACCCAGAATTGATGGACATGCTCCACCCAAAAAAAAACAAATCCCCAAGAGCCACACACTCTAGGGATCTAAACCTCACCACAACGATAAATAGGACATACTGGAGGGATAGATTCCTGTCCCAGAGACTCCCCATGCTTTGGACCAGGATTCCAATCTACATTAGGCATTGCCCCTCACTAACACTCTTCAAGAGAAACCTTGACGAGTGGATGGGAAAAAATTTACCTCGGGGATCACTGCAATGGCTCTGCTGGCCAGAGGCACAGGGAACTAATGGCTCTGCTGGACCGAGGCACAGGAAACTAATCTAAGGGGGCGACAAAATCCAACACATTCTGGCTAGGCTTACATATGCCCTCGGGCAGATAGCCTAGTACCCACCTATGAACCCATAAAGTAATCTTTACTTTAGTGACATGCATTCAATGTTTGATGCTTTAAACTAGAATTTATAAGCAATAATACCTGACAGGGTGTGTTAATGAGTAATTGACGCTGCATCTACAACCCTGCAAGGGTGTTAATTACACATGAACACACACCCAGGAGGCCATTATTGCACTTAGAGAATGGGCTTTCTGTAAAATTATTGTTTTATATATTTATTTATTTTAAGTACTATTTTTTTTAAATATATTTTTGAAGTAAAACATTTTCTCCTCCTAATGTTTCAAACTTGCTGTAGTATATGTTAATGGTGTTGGAGGAAGCATTTTACAGCCAGAATATAAGCCATACACAACAGAACCAATACGCTCTCCTCCAAAAAAAGGAAGTCAATCTGGTGGTCCCCTGCCATAAACAAACTCTACAACAGAAGGAGGAAACTGATGCGGAATAAGGTGAATTCCCAAGACTGGAAAAACTCCCTTATCAGCCTCAACAAAAAGCTGAGATCCCTCATCAAATCCTCTAAAGCCAGCTATGAAAACAAAATTGCAGCAGATAGTAAAGACAACCACAAGGCTTTCTATAGTTATGTAAAGAATCTCCACGGCAATACCCAGATTTGCTCTGAACTACTGCACAATGGTACCTCCTGTACCAAGTCAACAGATATTGCCAATATACTGGCTGACAGATCCAATGCCAACTTTACCCCTCTCTCCACCCCCAAGGGACTAGTCACAATATCAGTAGATTGCCAGGCACCCAGTATTACTGCTGCACAGGTTAAAACAGCACTGTCCAAGGCCAAGAATACAGATTCTGTGGACCTGACAATATCCCTGGCAGTCTTCTACATGAACTACAGAGTGAACTGGCACCTCATCTGTGTGCCTTGTTCAATCGCAGCCTCACCTCAAACTTTGTCCCTACCGAATAGCGCACTGCTACAGTCATCCCTCTCGACAAAGGAGAAGTGACTACAGACCATGGGAACTATCGCCCCATTAGCCTGATGAGTCTGTAAAACTATGGAACACATCATCATGGACCTAATAAACAAGTATATAGGGAATCTTCAAACTTGGGATCCCGCACAGTTTGGTTTTGTGAAGGGTAGATCATGCCTGCTCAACTTGGTCAACTTCTTTGAGTCAGTCACCAGAGCTGTGGATGAAGGTAAGGTGGTTCATACAGCCTACTCTGATCTGGCCAAGGCCTTTGATACCATTCCCCACTCAGGAATCATAGAAAAACTCACTAAGTTAGGCATCAACCCCTATATCAGTAGGTGGGTTGCAAACTGGCTCACAGGTAGAACCCACAGTGTGAAAGTAGCTGACTCCAAGTCAGACTGCCGACCAGTCATGAGCAGGGTTCTGTCCTGTTTCCTCTCCTGTTTGGTATCTACTTCTCTGAAGTCCAGGTCAACATGAAGAGACTCTGGCTGACAAAGTTCGCAGACAATTGCAAGTTGGGAGCTATTATTAACTCCCTGAGTGATGTTGACAGCCTACAGAAAGGCCTCACTGAGACCAACGACTGGTGTCAGAACCATGGCCTTAAGTTCAATGCCAAAAAATGTGTCGTCATCCCCTTTGGGAAAAACCCAGTTCCCATGAATTACCACATCGATGGTAGTCCACTGAACACAGAAGGCGTTATAAGAGATCTGGGAGCACAGGTTGACAGCAACCTCTCTTTTGACCACTATATTGCCACTGTGGTCAGAAAGTCCTTCAATGTAGCACATCTCATTACTAAGGGTTTTGCATCCAGGAAGAAAGAGGTCATTGTCTCCCTCTACTCTTCCCTCATTAGGCCAATCATTGAATACAATGCCCTATTTGGCATGTACCTCACTAGACATCTGCAACAACTGGAGAGGCCACAAGAGTACCTCTCAAAGAAGATCCTAGGCCTTAAACACTCATCCTATATGGACAGACTCAAAAAACCCCAACTATTCTCTGTCTCATATCACCTACTTAGAGGCAATCTCTGCTTGACTTACAAAGCCACGTCTGACCCAGCTCTGTTAGAAATGCTACATCTGATGAAATCCCAATACATCCACACCACATGCTCCAGAGACCTCAACCTCATTACCACAATCAACAGAACATGCTGGAGGGACAGGTTCATAACCCAGAGACTGCCCATGCTATGTAATAGACTTCCCATACATGTCAAGCAGAGCACCTCACTGGCCCTCTTCAAGAGAAATCTTGATGAATGGATGGGAAATAGAAAATTCACCCCGGGGATCACTCAAGTGACTTTACTTGACAGAGGCACTGGGAACTAATGTCGGGTGGCATGATGCCAGGGTAATCCTATGGGCTAGGCTTGTAAAGGCTCCAAGGCCATTAGCCTAGTGCACACCTATGAACCTATGAACCTATGAACTTTAAAAAATGTACAGGTATTTGCTATTTATTTATTTTTTGTTCCTTTGTCCTAAAATGTTTGGTTTGTTGAGGTCTCTAAATTATGACATAAATTTGAGTTTGACTTTCTTTTCATTTATAAAATTCATTTTATAGCCCTTTGCAGATGCATGTAGTAATCAGTGTTGGAGGAACCTTGTTCTTATGTAAGTGTATAACACTGCGTACAGCAGACTGGATTTTAACTCAAGTTTATAAAAGGAGTGATAGAATATGCAGACATGGCGTATAAAGTATGGATGTGAAACGTATGCATCCAGTTATATCCTTTAAGCATAGGTCAGTTTACTCTATGATTGTGCTTTGAATAGTGCAACTGTTGTATTGAAAAGGTAAAACATTGCAGATTGCTTAATTTCTAGAGATGTCCTTTGGTTTTTGGTTTAAATTTTGAACTGGTCTCCCAAATGCTTTGAGAAAAATATGATGAATTGCATCAGTAAATAGTGACAGTTGTCACTTTTTTTATTAAGAAATGCATATTAATTCATGCCCTCTTATTCTGCCATCTTCTTAGTAGTTACTCATATTTTTTAAAAACATGAATGATTCAAAGGACTTTGTGATTAGTTTTTGGCTTCTTAATCCCTAATAACTTGAGACCTGCTCATTTTTGAAGTATTAGGTTTTTCCTGTTAGTTGTCCACCATTTTTAAATAACTATAAAAGTTACCATAAGCTGAAAGATACAAACAAAGGTGGGTTCTGTTACAATGGAGGTACTCTGCATGACAGAAACTACAGTTAGTCTTATGACCATTGGGAGACATTTATGTACAGCATCCCCAACCCCAGGAACTCACATACACAAGCACACACACACGCACACACACACACACACACACACACACACACACACACACACACACACACACACACACACTTTTTGAAGTGGCAGACTTGTTTTTCAGTGGACATTACTTGTATATTAATACCCTCTCAGAGAACATTCGTTCTCCAATCAGAATGCAATCTATGGATCATCAATTCTCTTAACCAAAATAAATGCAGTGAATATTAATTTTGTAATGTTGCATAAAGAGTTTATGAGATCTCTGTAACCATTCAATCTAGTCACATACAGCTGTGAGCTTTCATATGAGGCTATGCAGTTCTGTCTGTCTTACCTAAATATGTTGAGATATTTAGAGAAATATGAAAATTATTCCAATACAAATAAACAGTATACAAGTAATATTCAATATCTCATTAGCTGCATTAGACAGAGATCAAATATCAATACAGTTGTGTTTGCCATCATGTATGCTTTAAGATGAAATCTTCTAATACCTTGCATGTAGCATGATTTTGGAATTATTAATGCAAATATGAACAAGTAATATTTTTTGCCTAGATGCGTCAGTAGGAGGTAACTGCAGAAATGTCTGAAGGTGCACTCGATTGTAATGTTAAAATGAATGGAAATTGTTGAAAAAATATGTATAGTGCATGTTAACAATGGAAATGTTATGGTTTGTTTTCTATTACTGTGTCAGTGTCTCTATCACTTTTTATAAATGTAATATTTATTAAAGATGTTTACAGTACTAAGTATATGTGAGCAAAAAAAAAAAAAGAGGACGCAGCAGCATTTTGTTAATTGCTGTTACTGTCCTCATACACTTTTCATGATGGTTCTGTTCAGGTGTGGTCAACACTTCGACAGCCTTCCCTGTTCTGTTAACATCAGTTCTACTCCCACAGCTGATACTTCATCAGAAGGCTGCAGCACTTTGCATCTCTCTCTCTCTCTCTCTCTCTCTCTCTACTGAACCTCAGGTGCATTCTTTCTGTGCAGTTGTACAGCCTTTGCAAAACTTTTTCTAGATTCTTCCATCTTCCATTGCTGCTCCCATCCTTGTGTACTCATTGATAAGATTGACCCTGTTCTCTGTTCCCTCACATATATCTGAGAGAAAACAATGAATACTACCGGACCTAGAATAGATCCCTGCTGTACTCCACTAGTCAGTTTTAAACAATGATTGCCCCTGTCACCATAACTTTCTCTGTGCCACCGCCTCAGCCATTTAGAACCCACTTCCTTAATTTTTATCCCAGCTCTGACATCCCTTCCAGTTATGCGTGATACAGATTCAGAACCTTTAGTGAATTCCTAGTACAGTATCTGTTGGTCGTCTTGCCTCAGGTTCAGCCTCAACCCAATCATAAATCTGTATCTGGTGTGAGAGGCACTTTTGTTCTGACCATGAACCATGTTGGTTAGTGCCCTGGAGACTGTCAACTAGGAAACCAATCAGCCTATCCTTCAGCATTTTCTTCATGACTTTTGCTGCCATTGCTATTAAAGCTGATAGGCCTGTAGGCTCAAATATTTTTCTGTTTAATCTGTTCTACAAGGAATTAATACTTGATGTCTTTCTGTTTTCATACACATTTTCAGTGGGTAATACTCTATTAATAATCTTCATGAGGTGATCTGCCTGTACAATGGCCAGATTCCTTAGGACATTAGAAAGCAGCCCACCTGGCCCCTGTGCTTGATTCTCATAGGTAAACCAATTCTTTATCAACCTCCTGCCATGTCCATCTGTGTCAACCTCCCCATAGCTATTTTGATGTCTGTCTCCTGTACCATTCTGCCCTACATGCCTCCTAGCATGGCAGCCATTTTTGTTTTTCCTTCTTATCTCTTCTAGTCACATTCTGCTCCGTTCCAGCTTTGCTCAACCTGGAGTGTTGATTTTTGTCTCCCTTTCAAAAGTCTGAGGCCTGATACTTCAAAACCTGAAGTGTAATTCTGGCAAAAATACTGTGAATTTTAAAACTCAGTGTTGCATTTTTTAAAGGAATTCTACAAGGAAGTTCATCCTCCTGCACTCCCTGTGGTAGAGGGTTATGTTCCCACCTCCTGCTAACTTTCAGATTGTCATACTTTGGAAATTGGGAATACTCTAAGATAGCACACTCTCACTATTAATGTATAATTCACATATTTCCACTTAAATACTCACTTTTCAGAGGATCACATTTAAAATTCTTCAGCTTCTAGTGGCAGTAGTTTCTTCTCCTCCCTCCCTCCTGTCCTTATTTCTACAATATCCATAAAAGGTTTTTATTTGTGTCTTGACCCTCTGTTTCCATTCCAACTCCATTTCAGCTTATGCCTTTGCTACGCTCCTTTTCCTTTTCATTTGTGCCTTCTGATTGCTTTCTCCATCTCTCTCTCTTGCCGGGACACACTACTGGCACAGTAGCTAGCTGGTGGAGCACGTAGGACATGGGAAGAAGAAAAAGAAGAAAGAAAACAAAACAATGAAGTACAGATTACATGATATACAGCAACACCATGCCAATAAAGTATAGATTACATGATATACGGTAACACCATGCCAATAAAATACAGATTACATGATATACGGTAACACTGTGCCAATAAAGTATAGATTACATGATATACGGTAACACCGTGCCAATAAAGTACAGATTACATGATATACAGCAACACCATGCCAATAAAGTATAGATTACATGATATACGGTAACACTGTGCCAATAAAGTATAGATTACATGATATATGGTAACACTGTGCCAGTAAAGTATAGATTACATGATATACGGTAACACTGTGCCAATAAAGTATAGATTACATGATATACGGTAACACCATGCCAATAAAGTATAGATTACATGATATACGGTAACACCATGCCAATAAAATACAGATTACATGATATACGGTAATACTGTGCCAATAAACTATAGATTACATGATATACGGTAACACCGTGCCAATAAAGTACAGATTACATGAGATACAGCAACACCATGCCAATAAAGTATAGATTACATGATATACGGTAACACTGTGCCAATAAAGTATAGATTACATGATATATGGTAACACTGTGCCAGTAAAGTATAGATTACATGATATACGGTAACACTGTGCCAATAAAGTACAGATTACATGATATACAGCAACACCATGCCAATAAAGTATAGATTACATGATATACGGTAACACCATGCCAATAAAATACAGATTACATGATATACGGTAACACTGTGCCAATAAAGTATAGATTACATGATATACTGTAACACCGTGCCAATAAAGTACAGATTACATGATATACAGCAACACCATGCCAATAAAGTATAGATTACATGATATACGGTAACACTGTGCCAGTAAAGTATAGATTACATGATATACGGTAACACTGTGCCAATAAAGTACAGATTACATGATATACAGTAACACCATGCCAATAAAGTACAGATTACATGATATGCGGCAACACCATGCCAATAAAGCATAGATTCTATGATGTACGGCAACACCGTGCCAATAAAGTACAGATTACATGATATACGGCAACACCATGCTAATAAATTATAGATTACATGATATACGGCAACACCATGCCAGTAAAGTAAAGATTACATGATATACGGCAACACCGTGCAAATAAACTACAGATTACATGATATACAGCATCACTGTGCCAATAAAGTATTGATTATATGATATACGGCAACACCATGCCAATAAAGTATAGATTATATGATATACGGCAACACCATGCCAATAAAGTATAGATTACATGATATACGGCAACACCGTGCCAATAAAGTATAGATTACATGATATATGACAACACCATGGCAATATAATATAGATTACATGATATACGGCAACACAGTGCCAATAAAGTACAGATTACATGATAGACAATAACACCATGCTAATAAAGTATAGATTACATCATATACGGCAACACCATGCCAATAAAGTACAGATTACATGATATACGGCAACACTGTGCCAATAAAGTATAGATTACAAGATATACGGCAATACCATGCCAATAAAGTATAATTAGATGATATACAGTAGCACTGTGCCAATAAAATATAGATTACATGATATACGGCAACACCGTGCCAATAAAGTGCATATTACATGATAGACGACAACACCATGCCAATAAAGTATAGATTATATGATATACGGCAACACCGTGCCAATAAAGTGGAGATTACATGATATACGGCAACACCGTGCCAATAAAGTATAGATTACATGATATACGGCAACACTGTGCCAATAAAGTATAGATTACATGATATACAGCAACACCGTGCCAATAAAGTATAGATTACATGATATACGGCAACACTGTGCCAATAAATTATAGATTACATGATATACGGCAACACTGTTCCAATAAAGTATAGATTACAAGATATACGACAACACTGTGCCAATAAAGTACAGATTACATGATATACAGCAACACCATGCCAATAAAGTATAGATTACATGATATTCTGCAACACCGTGCCAATAAAGTATAGATTACATCATATATGGCTATACCGTGCCAATGAAGTACAGATTACATGATACACGGCAACACTGTGCCAATAAAGTATAGATTACAAGATATATGGTAATACCATGCCAATAAAGTATAGATTACATGATATACGGCAGCACTGTGCCAATAAAGTACAGACTACATTATATATATCAACATTGTGCCAATAAAGTATGGATTACATGATATATGGCAACACCATGCCAATAAAATATAGATCACATGATATACGGAAACACTGTGCCAATAAAGTACAGATTGCATAATAGATGACAACACCATGCCAATAAAGTATAGATTACATGATAGACGGCAACACCATGCCAATAAAGTACAGATTACATGATATATGGCTACACTGTGCCAATAAAGTATAAATTACATGATATACGGCAACACTATGCCAATAAAGTATAGATTACATGATATATGGCAACATCGTGCCAGTAAAGTATAGATTACATGATATACGGCAACATTGGGCCAATAAAGTATAGATTACATGATATACGGCAACACCATGCCAATAAAGTATAGATTACATGGTAGACTACAACACCATACCAATAAAGTATAGATTACATGATATACAGCAAACCCATGCCAATAAAGTATAGCTTACATGATATATGGTAACACTGTGTCAATAAAGTATAGATTACATGATATATAGCAACACCGTGCCAATAAAGTATAGATTACATCATATACAGCAACATTGTGCCAATAAAGTACAGATTACATGATATACAGCAACATTGTGCCAGTAAAGTATAGATTACATGATATACGGCAACACCATGCCAATAAAGTATAGATTACATGATATACGGCAACACAGTGCCAGTAAAGTATAGATTACATGATATATAGCAACACCATGCCAATAAAGTATAGATTACATGATATACGGCAACACAGTGCCAGTAAAGTACAGATTACATGATATACGGCAACACTATGGCAATAAAGTATAGATTATATGATTTACGGCAACACCATGCCAATAAAGTATAGATTACATGATTTACGGCAACACCATGTCAATAAAATATAGATTACATGATATACGGCAACACCGTGCCAATAAAGTATAGATTACATGATATACGGCAACACTGTGCCAATAAAGTATAGATTACATGATATACGGCAACACCATGCCAATAAAGTACAGATTACATGATATACAGCAACATCGTGCCAATAAAGTATAGATTACATGATAGAGGGCAACACCATGCCAATAAAGTATAGATTACATCATATACGGCAACACCGTGCCAATAAAGTACAGAAATTATGATATATGGCAACACCATGCCAATAAAGTTTTGATTACATGGTATACAGTAACACCATGCCAATAAAGTATAGATTACATGCTAGATGGCAACACCATGCCAATAAAGTATAGATTACATGATATACGGCAACAACTTGCCAATAAAGTACAGATTACATGATGTGTGGCAACATCATGCCAATAAAGTATAGATTACATGATATACGGCAACACCATGCCAATAAAGTATAGATTACATGATAGGTGGCAACACCATGCCAGTAGAGTATAGATTACATGATATACAGTAACACCATGCCTATAAAGTATCAATTGCATGATATACGGCAACAACTTGCCAATAAAGTATAGATTACATGATATACGGCAACGCCGTGCCAATAAAGTACAGATTACATGATAGGCGGCAACACCGTGCCAATAAAGTTTGATTACATGATATACGGCAACACCGTGCCAATGAAGTATAGATTACATGATATACGACAACAACTTGCCAATAATCCACTGTTAAAAATAAGAGACCCTTTCCCTACAAAAATGTAAATGCCATAATCTTACAAATCCTGGTAATATCAACAACACAGGAAAGCTATTAATTTATTGTGCTCAATGATTATGATTTAGATGAAGTGTTGGTAGCTATGCTACAGTGTAACAAGTCAAGGGTGTAGGACCAATACAACAGAGATAGGGAAACGTCATGTGCAAAGGTATATGTGCATCAGTAGAAAGAGAGAATATCATTAACCCAAATTCAAGAACAGAAAGCCTGACTTGTTCTGTGCTGCATACTAAGGAAATAATTCTAAAAGAAATACACTACATTTTGCCACCATTCAACACAAAACACATCTTCTCACTGCAGGCAGTGGTGAATAGCAAAGTAATTTAAATGTCTGTTAAATGTTTTCTGATATAGAAGTAATAATAATCTGTTAAAAGCTACTGGATATAATGATAGTTTGATACCTCAGGATGAATGTGAGAGATGGTCTGTCAGCACTTAGATTAAAAGTTAGAAACCTTAAAGAGCTGCTCTGAGAGCACAAATCAGAGTAATTCGAACAAAACCGTTAAAACAAAAATAGGTTCAAGAATCTGTGCTACATGCCTGTGACTCACACTACTTTCATTCTGTTTAAGTGGAAGTTAAAATAATATTTCCTTATGTCTACCATGGCTCAATTAAAGGAGGCTTGAAGTGGATTCTGGGAAAAAACCCTCCAAGATTACTTCACAAAGGGAGTTCCATTGAGATACAACAACCACAAACAAGCTGCTGCATTACAGTTCTCAAATTACAAAGATATAATGAAATAACCGGAGAAATGGTGGCAATCATTGTTTAATTTACTTATTTATATTATTATATTATATTATTATATTATATTATTATATTATATTATTATATTCCACTAGACTAATGGCCTCTTTTCAGGGGAGACCAAAGGTGGTATTCAAAAACAGCAACCTCTCCTTCAACCACCACATTGCAACTTTGGTCAAAAAGTCCTTCTATATGGCACATCTCATTTACCAAGGGTTTTACATCCAGGAAGAAAGAGGTCATTGTCTCCCTCTACTCTTCCCTTATTAGACCAATCATAGAGTACGATGTCGCATTTGGCATGTACCTCACTAAACACCTGCAACAGCTGGAGAGGCCACAAAAGCACCTCATGAAGAAGATCCTAGGCCTTAAACACATGTCCTACATGGACAGACTAAAAACACTCCAGCTATTCTCTGTCTCATACCATCTACTTAGAGGCAATCTCTGCTTGACTTACAAAGCCATGTCTGACCCAGCTCTGTTAGAATTGCTACATCTAAAGAAATTCCAATCCCTCCGCACCACAAGCTCCAGAGACCTCAACCTCATTACCACAATCAACAGAACATGCTGGAGTGACAGGTTCATAACCCAGAGACTACCCTTGCTCTGGAATAGACTTCCCATACATGTCAAGCAGAGCACCTCACTGCCCTCTTCAAGAGAGATCTTGATGAGTGGATGGTAAATAGAACGTTCACCCCGGGGATCACTGCAGTGATACAGGCACTGGGAACTAACGACGGGTGGCACAATGCCAGGGCACGTCTATGAGCTAGGCTTGTAAAGGCCCAGGGCCATTAGCCTAGTACACACCTATGAACCTATGAATAGAAGATGGGTCCTTTGTTTAAAGTCTCATCTGAAAAATGGAACATCCAAGAGTGCAGCACCCCCTTATGCCCCACTGCAATGTCAGTAATGGAAAGATTAATCCAAGTCTATGATGTGGGAATAGAACCCACAGCCTTCTGCACCATAGGTGAATGTGCTACCTGTTGCAGTACTGCAACTGCAAATAAACACATTAGTTTTCCAGGATTCTCCAAGAAATACAGCAATGAAATAGACAAAAACTGTATCAAGCAAATGCAGCAACATCAGCCACCTTGTACTCTGTTTCTGGTTTGCTGAAATAAAACCAATTGAAATAATTTAGATCTGAGTTCTTTGGGGTAGCAACCTTCCTCTCAACTTATTTTGTCAAGAATTCAGTACAAAAACAAAAATAATGCGGGGATAAAATCAAGAATATATTTTTTAAATATTACTTTGATTAACTTAAATGGGCAAAATGTGGAACATTTACTGAAATCTAGGGAGGCAGCTCACAACAAGGTTAAAATGTTACTTTATACTTGTTTTACCAAATACCACAAAAATTCTGGTCAGATATCAATAGACTCCTACATCCAGGCCACTCAAAGACACCAACCCCATCAGAAATAGCCCAAGAAACTCCCAAATTGCTGATGCCTTTAATTTACCGAAGCCATCCAGTCACTTGTTAACTCTCTACCTCCTGTATCCTCTAATCTGCCCTCCTCCTCAAATAAGTTGCTACCTACATTCCATCTACAACCTGTTCCTACACCCCTCATCTGTACCCTTCTTCAAAACTCAAATCATCCACCCCCCCCCTCTGCTGACCTATTACCTGCTAAATATCTGCAAATAGCAGATAAAGTTATTGCCTACCCTATCTCAATCCTAATAAATAGAACCACAACAAAAGGTACCATCCCATCCATCTGGAAAATCTCCCATATAATCCATCTAAACAAAGGTGGCAACTCAACAGAACTTTCTAACTTCCGTCCAATTGCCCTACTCTCTTCCTTAGCTAAAATTAATGAAAAATGCATCCACCGTCAACTGTTAGACCACCTTCTCCAGAATAAACTATTAGCCAACTCTCAGCATGGTTTTAGACTTTTCCATAGTACCACCACTGCCCTTCTATCATTTTCTGACCACATTAGCAAAAACTGTAATAATAACACCCTGTCCTCTGCAATCTTTATTGATCTCTCAAAAGCATTTGACATGGTCAGCCATCAGCTACTGTTAAATATACTTAAGTCCCTCTCACTTAATACTCAAGCACTACAGTGGTTCAAGTCCTACTTAGATAACAGGCAACAGGCAGTGCTTTGGGATAACAGTCTATCCATACACCTTCCTGTCACCCTTGGTGTACCCCAAGGTTCTATATTAGGTCCTCTTCTATTCTCAATTTTTATTAACGATCTAACTGTAAATATCCCCCACGCTGCATGCTTACAATATGCAGACGACTCCACATTAATTTGCTCCGCTACTGGTCTATCTGAACTGCAGTCCATCACCGAAAATGTCTTTGAGTTAGTAGAAGAATGTTTTTTACAGTGTTTTCTCCTCCTTAACCCCAAAAAGACTAAACTATTACCCTTTACTCCCACACAAAAGTCCACCCCAATTGACTTCATCATCAAATCTAATAATGGCCCAGTCATATCTCCTGACACTACCACCAAACTCTTGACCACAACCTTATTTATGATACTCATATCAACACCACAATAATCACTTAACAGAAAACTAGGCTTCCTCTATAAAATTAAACCCTTCCTTACTCCCATAGCTAGAACTACTATTGACCACACCCACCTTATCTCAACTCTCTTCTATGCCTCCCCTATATACACTAATCTATCTAAATGCAACCTCAACAAGCTGGCAATCTCCTACAACAACATTGCCAGATTTGCTACTGGTTCCTCTTTTAGAACCTACCACTGCCAACATCCGAAACAACTGGGTTGGCTGGAACTGCATAATCAAATTCCATTCCACCAACTTATTGCCCATAAAACCCTTTATCACCCAGGCAACAACACACCAATTCTCATGAGTCTAATCACCCCATATAAAAATCTTACAAACCTATGCTCAGCAAATAAACTACTGGTATCTAAACAAAAACCCAGTAATAAAGCAGGGGATTCCCTTTTCTCTAACACTGTGGAAAAAGCTGGAACCTACCTCCTGGCGAACTCGCATCCCTTTCTTCAACTGCACTATTTAAAAAGAAACTCAAAATATACCTTACAACCCACTGGCTATGTCCTTGTAACCCAGACTAAGATTTCTCTTCCTGCTATCCTAGGTTATAGCACTAAACACTACTCACTTCATAGCCACTTTAAGACCACTACCTTCTAGGTTAGACTAATTGTACCCAGGTAAGACTGTACGAACACTTTACTGCCTAGAGCAGTTACTGCCTTAACTAAGTCTCCCTACCTTGTAAGTAACTATTCTCGTATGCCGTATTTACAGCTTTGATTTGGGAATCTTTTTCTTCTCAACACTCTTTTCTTCTATTATTGTTTGGTCCACAAAAAAAAAAAAAACAAAAAAAAAAACAACTTTTTCTATTTTATTTTATTTTTTTTATCTATCATTATTGCTAAGTTACCATGTAAACACGTGTTTTGTCTGACAAGTGAACTGTAACTGAAGTTGCAATGTAGGATATGTGCCCATAGAATGGCGCACAGCAATGGTGGACCCGCTACACAAGGGTGGGGCCACAACTGACCCTGGGAACTACTGACCAATAAGCCTGACCAGTCTGATCTGTAAGGCTATGGAGTGAATCATTATGGAACTCATAAATGGAGAGATTGGGAACCTCCAGTCGCTGGACCCCACACAGTTCAGCTTCGTCAAGGGCAGATCATGCCTCCTGAACCTGGTGGATTTCTTTGAGACAGTTACTCAGGCATTAGATAAGGGAAAGGAGGTACACACGGCTTACCTTGACCTTGCTAAAGCATTTGACACCATTCCCCATTCAGGTATTATTGATAAGCTCACCAGCCTGGGCATACACCCTTATGTCACAAGATGGATCGCAAACTGGCTCTCAGACAGATTCCATAAAGTAAGAGTAGCGGGATCTATGTCTGAATCCAGACCAGTAATGAGTGGTGTGCCTCAGGGCTCTGTCTTGGGGCCCCTCCTGTTTGGCATACACTTCTCAGAAGTACAGGCAAGCACGGAAGGGCTGTGGCTGACTAAGTTTGTGGACGACTGCAAACTGGGTGGTATAATAGAGTCTCCGGCCGACATGGAGATCCTTCAGAAGGGCCTAAATGAGACTGATGCATGGTGTCAAAGCCATGGTCTCAAGCTAAATGCAAAAAAATGCGTAGTAATCCCCTTTGGAAAAAACAGAGTTCCCGCAAACTGCAACATAGGAGGTAATCCCCTGAAATCTGAAGAAGAAATAAGGGATCTAGGGACCCAAGTAGATAGTCAGCTTTCCTTTGATAACCATGTTGCCAAAGTGGTTAGAAAATCCTTCTATGTGACCCATCTGATCACGAAAGGGTTTGCATTAAGATCTAAGGATGTAATGGTGCCCCTCTACTCTTCCCTCATCAGACCCATTATTGAGTACAATGCACCAATTGGAATGTACCTGGCTAGACATCTCCAGCAGCTGGAGAGACCACAGAGGTACCTAACCAAGAGGATTACTGGCCTCAAACAGTTGCCCTATGCAGCACGATTGAAAAAGCTAAGACTGTTCTCTGTTGCATACCACTTTCTCAGAGGAGATCTCTGTCTAACGTATAGAGCCATGTCCAACCCAGAATTGTTGAACATGCTCCATCTTAGCAAAACCAAATCTACTCAAGCTACACGCTCTAGGGATATAAACCTCAACACAACAATGAATAGAACATACTGGAGGGATAGATTCCCTTAGCAGAGACTTCCCTTACTATGGAACAAGGTCCCGATCTACATAAGACAGAGCCCCTCACTATCACTCTTCAAGAGGAACCTTGATGAGTGGATGGGTAACAGAAAGTTCACACCGAGGATCACACCAACAGCACTACTAGATAGGGGCCAAGGGTACTAGCTGCTAGTACAAGGGTCTAGGGAACTACTAAAGGGGCGGTAACGTGGCTGAGCTAATATATGCCTTCGGGCAGATAGCCCAGTACCAACCTATGAACCTAAGAACCCATGTTCTGCTTGTTTTTGTTTTGTTTTTATGTGGAGCTTTTCTTCCCAGGCCTCTACTGAAAATGGACATATATCCAGTTAGACTAGCCCGGTCAACAAATGTAAAATAAATAAAAAAATAAATACCCATTTCTTCAGCCATTACAGACTTCAGAAAAACAACTTAAGTTGCAAATGTTCAAGGCCCCAGATGGTCAATCCAAAGAAACCCCACCCCCCAAAAAAGCACATTCATCTCCAGTCTACATCAAGCACTGAAGCCTCCTATCTTTATAATATGGAAAAGCAAAATATACTTTACAACTCACTGGCTTTGTCCTTGTACTAACCCAGACTAAGATTTCTCTTCCTGTTATCCTAGGTTATAGCACAAAACACTACTCACTTCGTAGCCACTTTAAGACCACTACCTTCTAGGTTAAACTAACAACACATTGTGCACAATGTGGAAAAGATGGGTAAAATGTGAATCTAATTCACTTAAATGGGCAACATCTGAACTAGAAGTAAGCTCACATCATGGTTAAACTGTGTATTTTAAGTTATTTGACCCCCCCATTCTCTTTATTTGCTTGCCGGAACAATTATTTGGTAAAACATGAAATTTTCCTTTTACATTGTTTATAAGGCAAAAAAAATGTATACAATAGTTGTGATAATTGTTTTACCACATAACCAGCTCTTCAAACATTAGAGACTTGAGTGTAAGTTGAAAAAAGTGCAGCCCCAACACTCACACACACACACACACACACACACACACACACACACACGCACACACATGCGCGTGCACATGCAAATTATTTTCATATTCTCTGTCTTAACATCTCTAGTTGTAAATTCACAGTCACAGACTATTTTAGCCTTATTCCCCATCTCAGATATCAGCTCTTCATTCTACCCACTGCATTGCTAACATTTTCATCCTTGACCCACACATAAACACACGCACATCTAACTGTACACCTCAGATATCTGCATAGCTTGATAAATAATGTCCCAGGAATGTATCTCAGCTTGGTGATGCCATAACCGTATAGTGCAACTCCCCTCTGCCCCCTCAACTTCTTAGTCCAAGAATGAGAAACAAGGAACAAAGTCAGGAACAGCTTTTAAATATTTCTCTTTCATACTTAGAAAGTTGGCAGAGTGACATGCTTTGCATCATCAAGTAAATAACTAGAGAGGGAAGGGACTTAGAACGGACTAAGGCGAAGACGCCATTTGCATTGCGGATAGAGACTGCCTTCCCTACCAAGGACTGATATTAGAGTATAGACAAAGAGAAAGGGATAGGGGATCCTAAGTGAAGGACTTGCTCTAGTAGTGTTTGTATTTGAATTGAGTATTGAAGCTACTGTTAAAATGGCTAATTAGTACAGAAAAAATGGAAAGAGAGACTGAATAAGCAATTTACAAGGGAACAATAGGAAGGCAAATGTACTGTTCTCAAGTATGCAACAAAGTCCAGAAGGTTTAGGATTTTTGCAGGGAAGTGTTTACGTAGGTATTTTATACCTCAAGTAGACTTCAAAGAATTTTTCTTCAGGTAGAGGACAAATGTTGGATATGTGAAGAGGAAGAAAGAGATAACTGGGAACATATATTTTGGAAGGGTAATGAGTTAGCAGATTTTAAAATTTCCCTGCAGAGTACTTCTATCAGAAATATCAGGTGAGCAAGTGGGTGTAACTAAGAAATCATTCTTTTGAGCTGGGATATAGGATCTGAATTACCTGGACATAGTGAGGCCTTGTTAAGTTTAATTCTGGTGGCTGCTAAAAAAGTGATTACTAGAAAATGTAGCTCAAAGTCTAAACCAACTTTATTTGAAGTACTGAATATTGTAACAGAGAAGAAAGAACTGGAAGTGTCTCAGGTGCTCAGGTAAGAGCCGCCCTCTCCAAAGCAAAAAACACAGCATCAATGAGACCAGATGGTGTCCCAGGCTGCATCCTACATGAACTCCAAGAAGAGCTAAACCCAAACATAAAACTACTGTTCGATCTCAGCCTTACTACAGGATATGTACCCAAAGAGTGGCGTACAGCAATAGTGGTCCCTCTCCATAAACGTGGTGTCTCAATGGATCCCACAAGGCTCAGTCCTGGGACCTCTCTTGTTTGGTATATATTTCTCAGAGGAACAGGCAAACACGGAAGGACTGTGGCTGACCAAGTTCGCAGATGACTGCAAACTGGGTGCCATAATCGACTCTCCAGCCGACACAAGCATCCTCCAAAAGGGCCTCATAGAAACAGACAACTGGTGCCAGAGCCATGGCCTCAAGCTAAATGCCAAAAAGTGTATAGTCATCCCCTTTGGCAAAAACAAAGTGCCCACAAATTACCACATAGGTGGTAATCCATTAAGTATGGAAGAAGTAATTAGGGACCTGGGGACCCAAGTTGATAGCAATCTCTCATTTGAAAACCACGTGGCCAAAGTGGTTAGAAAAACATTTTACATAGCCCACCTAATCATGAAGGGATTCACATATAGATCAGGGGAGGTCATCGTGCCTCTTTACTCATCCCTCATCAGGCCCATAATTGAGTACAATGCCCCTTTTGGGATGTACCTTGCCAGACACCTGCAGCAACTGGAAAGACCCCAAAAGTACCTCACCAAGAGGATCAAAGGGCTCTAACAGATGCCATATGCTGCCCGGTTAAAGAAACTCCAGCTCTACTCAGTGGCATACCACCTGCTCAGAGGTGATCTGTGCCTGACGTATAAAGCCATGTCCAACCTGGAATTAATGGACATGCTGCACCTCAGAAAATCCAAATCCCATCGAGCTACGCGCTCGAGAGACTTGAACCTCAGCACTGAAATAAGTAGGACATGCTGGAGGGACAGATTCATAACCCAGAGGCTCCCTTCACTCTGGAATAAATCCCAGTCCAGGTTAGGCAGAGTCCCTCATTGACTCTCTTCAAGAGGAATCTTGATGAGTGGATGGGAGATCATAGGTTTACCCCGGGTATCACTTCTGTGTCACTGTTAGACAGAGGCACAGTATACTAACCTTGAAAAAGGGCATAGCAAAATTAATTTAAAATGGGTGGCAAAAGCCAAACACACTCTGGCTAGGCTTATAAATGCCCTAGGGCAGATAGCCTAGTATGAACCTATGAACCTATGAACCTATTTAGAAAAAGGAAAGGCACCAATTACATAGAAATAAATGGAAATTGTAGAACGATATATGCAGAATAATGCTCAGGATAGGGAGGGGGTTTAATGGAAAGCAGAAATTGAACAATTTATGTAATGCTGGATGGATGACAGTTATAAAAAAGATAATATCTGATGTATAATATATGTATCTGGAAACATGTACATATTTGTTTTCATTTATATTAATGTATGTTTGACTATGTCTTAAGTGATAATTTAATTAACATGTTAAAAATACTAGTTGTTTAACAGAGATTTTTCTAAATTGATAAATATCATCTAGATACTTGCTTATTTTCTATTAATCAGTCTGAATTTGTACCTGTTCTTGTTCTGGGAGATTTCACTTATTCTGTAAAACTTTAACCTTTGTCAGCCCCCTAAATAATCCCTATTACTTTATATCTCTTTATCTTTTATTTCTACTCTGTTATAACTGCCATTTTCATTTCATCCCACTCACTAATACTTTCTGAAGATAGTTCTATCTTGCCTAATAACTCTCAAATAATTTCCACTGCTTATTCCTTAAAATCCTCTCATTTTAACATGTAGTTGTTAAAGCTTCAGTGTCTCATTTTTACTTTACTATGCTGCAATTTTGTCTTAGTTTTTACTTGTGCATGATCTGGATTTGTTATTGGATGTGTGTCAAAGCTTTCAATTACATGCAAATGTTCCTGTGAAACATAATTTCTATCTACTCTATCCCAGTTACTGTACCTTTGGGAATAATATCAGAGTTCTTACTCACAAATTCCATACCAAATATTTTCATATTCTTCACAAACTTACCTACTTTTCTTATATTTCCCCATTCTAGGCCCCCTTTGATACATCTTCACTTTTGCAAATCAAGTTCCATTCCTCACCTATGAGTAATATACTCTGCTAAAAGCTGACTGTTTCATCCAAACTTTTCTTAAGATCCATAATAGCTGTTTTTGATGGAATATAAACACAGTCCAGCATAATTCTCCTCCTGCTTTGCCAACAACCCCCCTTACTACTAACATGTACCATTAATGTCTGTTTAACTGCCCTATCACTATGACAACCCATCTAGAATTAGAATGATTACTCTTCTTTTGCTTTGTTGCTAAACATCCATGCAGAAATCCTTTCTTTGTCAAATTCACGTGCTCATTGATTTCAAAATGTGTCTCCTGCAGTATTGCTATTTTTCTCCTGCATGTCTTGATATAATTCAATACTCTGTCCTTTTTTCCATACCTGTAAGGGCATTTACATTTCAATATAGTATGGACAGACTAGCCATTATGACAAAAAGCTAATGTTTCCACCTATTATACATGAGTTTTTTTTTGAATGAGTATTTCCAACTTTTGTGTTACATGCACACACTAACATTTGTCAGGCTGATCTTTTATACAGTGGTTTCTTTTCATCTCCATTTGAACCTGTGTCACATTTGTCAAGACTTTTTATTTTTATGAAAACACTCACACATAATATTAAATACACTTTCAAAATACCCCATTATCTATGAATTTAAAAGACAACAAACTATATACATCCTCAAAAAAACTTCAGTTTAAACCTCCAGACAGGAACAATTGTCCCAAATTGACAGATGCAACCATAGGTATTACCTAACCAAAAATTAAGGTCACTCATGCTAAAGCACATGCTACAGGCAGTGTTCTTACTTACAATGATTGCTTTCTGTTATTTTCCTATTTCTTTTCCCCTCCCAGATGTGAAAAACAGCTTGTATGCTTTCAAAAAACATTAACATTTAGCCCTAAGAAAAATTTCGCTGGCTGTATTTAAATAAAACTAAATTGTACATTGTTCTGTGAAATGCATTCAATTATTAAAAGTGCTAGGGAGGCTGCTATCTCTTATATACTTCCCATAATTTCAAACTTTATTTTTCATAATAAAGGTGATTGCCATTGCACCTTCATAGTTTGCATTTCCCTCAGTAAAGAATGCTCAGAACTTTCACTGCTTGCACCTGCAGCAGCTCATTTCCATGAAAACTTACTGAGCAATGAATCTATGTAAATTTCACTCAGAACAGGATGCACAGCTGCCTTCAGCTGCATATTTCTTGACTCCCACTGAACATTTGCTAATGGGAAAAAAAAGGCAAAATCTTTGCAGATGTAAGAAACTTGGTATTGTCATGGCTTTCATCATTTTTAATGCCTACTTGCTTGCAAAAACACTTGTTTATAGCTTAAGCCAAGGGCATTAATCTAAAGATTCACCCTTGTAAAAATAACAGAAAACATTTTAATTCAACATATAATACAATCATTGCACTTGTACAGCCCACCAGAACAATATCACTGCCTATTAGCATTAAACTTGCTTTTGCCCAGCCTTTCATCTCTTGTTATATTGTAAAGCCTGTATTTCTTACAACTAAAAAATAACTCATTTATTTTAATGTTTTAACACATACAACAGCCACTGAAAAGACTCCTCCATCCACATTTAAATACCCCTGACAACACTCTACACAAACTGCTTTACTATATATAACATTATGTCTATATTTATGAAATGTTTTATACAAATACCAATAAAAACAAAACATGTTTTACATAGTTGAAAAACTTGAAGCCAGAAAAAAATCCACCAGAAATACTGAATGATGAATAAACAAATAAATCCACCTCCAAAAGATCCGATACGATGAACTGTTAATTTATTTTTAAGCAACAAACAAATCCTGCTTTTCGTTGGCGACTCTTCGCCAACTTCATCAGAAATTTACATTGAAAAAAGCCGCTCCACTTCCGTGGCGAATTTGTATACTGTGATACATGATGTCACCACTTTCTGCCTCAATGGAATCAACATTTAAAGAAAAAGAAAAATAACCAGGTTCCCCGACTTAAAATTAAAAACTGCAATCCTACTTCCTAAGGAAGTTTACCTAAACACAACACTTTAATTATAATATATTATGTTTACAATACATATTAAAATACATATTAAAAATTAAAAACGACCAACACAGTTCAACTACAAGTTCATCTAATGGTGTGGACACAAATTTAAAGATCATTGGATGTTGAAATACATAACAATCATATATATATTTCTACGAAACACACCAATAGCCACCACAATACAAAGATAAAAAGATAAAAAAATAAATTCTTTTAACGGCCAACCCACGAGAAAATAATAAACCCGTTAATATATATATATTTATGGCCGTTCATGCCATTTAATGTGATGACATTAATCATAATTAAAAAGTTTGGAAAATGATAAAAAACATTAAAACCAACAACCAATTCCTCTTAAGGACCATCTATCTTTATAAACTCCTCAATTTCAGCACACTGGCAATGGATAGCATACTATTTAGGCCTGGCGAATGGTATGCATCCGACCTCAACTGCCAAACCAATTCTTTGAGCTCCAGCAACAATGATTCAGGCCCCTCCCCTATTGTTTATAACCAACTGGTTGATTACAGTAAAATAAAATTCATGATCGGGGCATTCCTTTATGTGTTTCGCCAGGGCATTGTCTAATTTGCCGTTCTTGATAGCGTACAAATGTTCATAAAGACGCTCCTGCAATCTCCGGTCCGTTTTTCCTATGTAGAACACAGGACAGAAAGAGCACTTGGCCAGGTATACCACATGGGCACTATTACAGTTAAATCTCCCCCTGATTTTGAACTTGAATTCTCTGATCATGAAATGGGTACCCGCTTTAACAATCCTACAATATTTGCACATACTGCATTTAAACATCCCTGATCTAGCATTGGATGACTGGATATTCATTTCTAAGATCGACTTTAAATTCAAACCTCTCCTGAAAATGACTTTGGGGAAAGAGCCAAACTGGGAAGATACTTGATTGTCTGATGCAAGAAAACTCCAATTTTTCTTGATGATGGACACAATTTCACCCACATCAACATTGTAAGAAGTGATGAAACTACAGGGAAAGAAGCTGTTAACATGAGCATTCTCCAGTGGTTCTCCTGGATCTAAACTCTGGTTACTTAATATAGGGGGGTAGATACCATTCTCCCTCTTCAAGCGCACCTCATTGCACAATTCTGCAATCGACCCTCCTGGGAGCCTCTGTTCAGGAAGAGATCCTGAATGAAGAGGCATTCGTCCAGGAAATCACTGTCTCTTGATACCATCCTGGCCGCTCTCACCAACTGGCCTTCACTATAGATCTCTTCTGGTGAAAAGGATGGTTACTGTTGAAATGCAAATAGGAATTGGGGAAAGTAGATTTCCGATGGATTTTAGCTAAGAAACAACCCTGGGGTATGCTCTTGTGCAAGTCCACATCCAGGTATGCAATTCTCTCCCCGGAAAAGTTCGAAGTGAATTTCAGAAATTCAGTTGAATTGTTGAAACCTGTGACCAAGGAATCTGCCACTTCTTTATCGCCCTTCAGGATGATAAAAATATCATCCAAGAATCTGGTGTATAAAAGGGCTTTTTCTTGGATTATAGGATTAGTGAATACAAATTCTTTCTCCCAATAGGCCATCACCAAGTTGGCCACACTAGCCCCACAGGGAGACCCCATGGGGACCCCAATCAACTGGTGGTACCAACGGTTATTAAAGGAGAAAAACTTACGAGTTAAAACAATGTCCAGTAATTCCCTAACCATCAAGTTTTCATTAGTAGGTGCTTGTTTAAACATCATGAGTGCTTTAACCCATTCCACAGCCACCTCATGTGGTATAGAAGAATATAAATCTACCACATCAATGGTGAGGAAATGACTCTCTAAATTGAATGGGATTTGACCAACCTTAGCCAAAAAGGACCAGGAATCCTTAGATATATATCCCTCGGTGGAAACATACTTTTTCAATAATGTGTCAACCACCTTTGCCGCTGCATATTTAATACTACCCCTAGTGCTAACCAATTGGCACATTGGGGGGTTGACGACACTTTTATGAATCTTCAGATTCCCAAAAAGAACTGGTATTCTTGGATTAGGTATGGAGATGTAATTGAAAACATCCACATCAATAACCCCATTAATTAATATATCCTTGAAGTAAGACCTCACTCGGGCTATACTTACATTCAGCTCATTTCTGGACACTTCTTTGTATGCCTCTGATTCCAAGATTACTCCCATTCTCTTGTTATAATCATCCACCTCCAAGACAACTAGGCCACCCCCTTTGTCTGGTTGCATGACTCTTACCGTGGAGCTCCTTAATAACTCCAGGAGATCTTTTTCCTCTCTGGTGATGTTGAAAGGCACATGTCAATTGGACTGAAGTAAAAAATGAATGCCCAAGTTGCATAACTGTTCAAAGAGGTTGAGGGAGGGATGCAAAGGGGGGGGGGGTTGAAGGTGCTAGGAATGGAAAAAGGCTTAGACAAAGGCCTCTGTTCCCCCATTATCAACTGTAGATTGAGTTTCCTCACAAAGAGCTTTAGATTGATGATGATATTGGCCAGATGTGCCCTCCATGAAGGCACAAAAGATAAACCCTTGGCCAAAAGGTCCACCAAAGGTTGTGGGAAAACAAAACTAGAAAAATTGTATATTTTGAAATCCATTCCTGAGTTTAACACTATCTCCAATGGAGTTTGGCTGATTGTTCCAAAAATATTCTCATGCACCATTAGTTCTTCCTGTTCCTGGTTCTGTACCTGTTCTTCCTGCCCAGAGATTGCTGTGTTGGCGAGGCTGGGTTCCGAAAATTTGGACTCCCAGATTCAATAGTAGGTTTAGTTGAATTACCATGTGAACCTGGACAGTCACTCCCACATATCTGATTATGAGGATCTAAAGCCACTGGGGTTGCCTCATCATGCTCTTGGTTAGGTAAATAAGATCTAGGCTCATTGGAGGCGTTCGAGCCTTCAAAAGACAGTCTCAGCCCCCCTAGATAATTCCCTTGTGACTTAGGGGGCTTGGGATAAGCCAACCCTTCCTTGTATGCTTCAGAGGGATCTAAAAGCATACAAGGAAGGGTTGGCTTGGGATAAGCCAACCCTTCCTTGTATGCTTTTAGATCCCTTTGAAGTTTCTTGACCTTATTCACTGTAATCCTGTTGATATGCTGATCATTACTAGAGAAAATCCTGTCGTAATCATATCTATACCTCCCAAAGTTGCAATCATTTATGATCCCAGCGTCCAACTTGGTTAACCCCTCTGTCAAAATTCTGGCTGCTTCCTGATAATGCTTGCTGATTAAACTAAGGTGTTCAGTCCCATGTCTGTCGAAGAGTGAAATTAAATCCTTGTGAAAAAAGAGCCTTCTTCTAACCCAGTTGGATACTGCCAAGAGCGAAGGCCCTGGGTACTATTTTGGAACGTTGGCATTCACCAAAATAGGCTACTTCCAATTGCAATTTTCTCAATCTAACAAGTTTTTGATCGAATAAATTCAATCTCTGAGGGAGATCGATATCTTCAGGTTCTCTAGGATCGGCCACCAAACTCCCCTTAGAATTGTAAAAAGGGAATGGCCGATTTAGCCACTGGTTCAAATCAGAATGTATGCCACCTAGTTCGGACCCATGTAGCCTGTGTGTAGTAGATGCAGAAATTCCCACTTGAATACTCTGCCCTGGATCAACTAAATTAAATGAAGCACCTGCTCTTGTCACTGAACTTATGGGGCATATAGAAGTTGTATTTGCACTGCTGTTGACTCCATCCACTTCTGAGGAACTAAGCAAAGACTGTTGAATTCCAACTGCTTCGGATTCAGAGGCCCGTATTGAAATAGACTGACCAGGACCCATCGTCGGTTGCGAAGAACCTATAATACCATCAACTCGCTGTGACAATGAACCCACCTTCTGCGTAAGCAAATGAATTAAGAAGGTTAAATCTCCCGCTTCTGCTTTGTATTGTGGTGGCTATTGGTGTGTTTCATAGAAATATATATGATTGTTATGTATTTCAACATCCAATGATCTTTAAATTCGTGTCCACACCGTTAGATGAACTTGTAGTTGAACTGTGTTGGTCGTTTTTAATTTTTAATATGTATTTTAATATGTGTTGTAAACATAATATATTATAATTAAAGTGTTGTGTTTAGGTAAACTTCCTTAGGAAGTAGGATTACAGTTTTTAATTTTAAGTCGGGGAACCTGGTTATTTTTATTTTTCTTTAAATGTTGATTCCATTGAGGCAGAACATGGTGACATCATGTATCACAGTATACAAATTCGCCATGGAAGTGGCGCAGCTTTTTTTAATGTAAATTTCTGATGAAGTTGGCGAAGAGTCACTGACGAAAAGCAGGATTTGTTTGTTGCTTAAAAATAAATTAGCAGTTCATCGTATCGGATCTTTTGGAGGTGGATTTATCTGTTTATTCATCATTTAGTATTTCTGGTGGATTTTCTTCTGGCTTAAAGTTTTTCAAGTTTGTTTTTGTCTTTTTTGAGTTGTCTGATGTTTTACATAGTTACTTTTTTCCCCTTTTAGTGTCTAAACATTAATGACTTAAATGAGGTATATGCTTTTCAGTCCACCCATAAGTTTAAAAAAGTCAACAAAAGACTAATCTTTTTCACCCACTTTGTGACTGATGGTTTATAGTTTCCCATTTATTGACTAATTTCAGTGTTGCTGGTCTTTTTCCTGTTTATTTTCATCTCCAGTTGTTTGAAATGTTGTTAATGAAGACTGTGGTTCAAGTCTAAGTTACTCATGATTCTTCTAGTCAACTTATGTGCTTTTCCCTATCTCTGAAGCCCTTTCCTTTGGTACACTGAAAAGGGTTTCACTGACAAATTCTCTCCATAAACTTTACTGCCAGAAGAATGAGAAGCAGATAGCCATTCTGCTTGCTGGCTCACTTTTTGTTGGATAAACTTTTTTATTTCCTCCTTAGTCTGTTCTGCATCAAAAAAATATATTCGAGGACAATTATATCAGCTTGGGTTGAATCTTATACCTGCCTCTCTACATTCCTTGATTGCAGGAATAAATTTGTTTCTCTTCTGCCTGGTATACAATGAATAATCATTTTCTGCAAATACTTTGCTGTTTCAAATTTTTAATACTTTGACCTTCTGCCACAGTTTTGTCAAGACCAACTCTTTCTGACGGCATGATTGCATCTTTACTAATATAAGTCTTGGATGCTTTCTCATAGGCAGGTTTAAAGTATGCACTTGGTGTGCCTTTTCAATTAAAAAATCCTACTGTGGAACATCAGTCCAGTCGTTTATTTTTTTTGTCATAAAATTAATGCAGTCTGTTCCTTCTAGTTTCTCTGGTACAGCAGAACACCTCAGGTTTTCACTTTGCATCCTGTCCTCTAACACTACTATTTTCTGAAACAGTTCTTCTTCAGAAGCCTCATACTCAGCCAGTTTCTTCATCATTTCTGCTCTGATTTTTGCAGTTGTATGAGTTTGTCTGAGCAGTAAACAACAAAATTCATAAAACGATGTACTAGTAAACTATATATATATATATATATATATATATATGTGTGTGTGTGTGTGTGTGTGTATATATATATATATATATATATATATATATATATATATATATATATATGTGTGAGTGTGTATATATATATATATATATATATATATATATATATATATATGTATATATAAAACACCCAGATGTCACAGAATACTTTTAATAGCATTTTGTTCTTAGTGCTTCCATTCCAGGATTAAAAGAAATTAATCAGAAAACAAAGTAACTACTTCCTGGATGCATTTTAAAAGCCTCAAAGGTGTCAACATTTTGTAAAGTGACAGTACTAAAAAAGTGCATAAACTTTAACATAGCATAATAAAGTGCTTAAGGGATCTCGTTCAAATGTGACAGTAAACTGAATTCTATTTAAAAAGTATAGAAAGAAACCATTTTATATAATATATATATATATATATATATATATATATATATATATATATATATATATATATATCAGTTTAAAATGTCAATCTTTGAATAAGAAAACAAGTCATTATAAAATTAAATAATAGCAGCTTTGGCTTTCAAAGCAGGCTTGCTAGAAATAAAATCATTCAAGCCAGGGTAAACCCCAGCATTCAGAAGCAGCTGCCATTAAAGTTCACGTTGCTCTAGCCTTACCTCCCAGTCACCTCCACTAATAGGCAGAGGAACCCTTTTTCAGAATAGTAAACATAAATTTCTTTAATTCTTTACACACTACTGAATGCTTATACAAAGTTCATCTGAGCAGCTAGTTAAAAGTTTATTTTTTCAAGCCTTTTGTTGAGTTGACATATTCCTTCAAAGTTTAATCTATTTTGACCACCTCTGAGAACATTTGATTAATTTTTTCCTTGAAATTACTGGAAGCTGTCTCTAGAACCAAAGCTGCTCCCTAAACTGCTTTTTGCTGAACAACTGTAGAATCCTTTCCTGACAGTGTTTGCTGTTCACATTTTGTGGTTTATTTTCTTTCAGGCTTTACAATTTTTTCTTTGTTGGCATCCAGGCAGTGTACTTACTAGCCAGTAAATGAACTTTACCTCCCCCCCCCAAAAAAAAAAAAAACAAGTTTGACTGGCACTCCCTTTTCTCAGTTTCTGTTCTCACTCTGGGATAGCTGAAGTTAAGTGGTTGATCAGTGTGCAGCCATCTTGAAAGTCTTCCATTACAGAGATTGAGTATAGACAGAGAGAGGGAAAGTGGGTGCTAAATGAAAGACTATATTCTGCTGAATGTATAGCTGAGCCCAATAATAAAATGAGAGGAAAGGGCTCCCCAAATGGGGGATATCTGAACAGTAAGATAGAAAAATCAGCACTGGTTCCTGTTAAGAGTCAGAGGACTTTCATCTTTGGATGGCAGAAAAAGACTGAACATTCACTTCCTGTTAAAGCTGAGCTCCATTTCAGGATATGCTCAGCCAATCAGCTGTCATAGTAACAGAGAGAGAGAAGGGGGAGTTGAGGCTTTTGAAAACTGGTCTGTAATGGGTTACCTTGGAAGATATCCCCAAATGCCAGTGATTTGTGGGAATGTTGAACATTTATATTGTAATTCTGATTGTAAGGTCATTGGGCATGTATTGGGCTGTAGCACAAGGATGTCGTCTGCGTATAGTATGAGATTGAGTGCTTTTAAGTTGTTTGTAATGTTGTTAATGAAGACTAAGAACAATCATATGCCTATAACCGAGCCTTGTGGGACCCCTGTGTGGAAGATTCATACCGCAGAGACTTGGAAGGTTCTGTTTTCAAGGTAGTTCTGAAACCAATTTACTGTACTCTTACTAAAGTTGAGTTTTAAGTTTATTTAAAAGGAACTCATGATTTATTGTTTCATAGGCCATTGTTATACCTATGAAGATGCCATTTGTAATGAGTCGCTCATTAATATTGAAATATGTATTATCAGTGTCTGTGAACAGGACTGATAAAGTAGTGAATTTATATCTGAAGCCATTTTATCTGTCTGTAAGAAGAGCATATATGGCAAAGTGGTTACTTTCCTGGAGGGAAAATACGATGTTCCAGGAGTTCATTATTTTAAACTTTTGACAATGTGGTCTCAATGATATGAAAGTTGCCAATATAAAGTAGATGCATCTCAGCTCAGGTGAATGTAAAACATCCTACAGCACCTATCAAAAAGAGTAGGGGTTATTTACTGAACATACTTATTTACTACAATCATACAATATTTATATTATATACATTATTTATAACATTTTAAGCACTTCACATATCTACTTATTATGCGCTCCACTTTCCATAACCAAAATCTTACCTTTTCCAATATTCTTGCCAAATCCATCTTTCATTAAATATTATTCTCTTTAACCTTTAGTTCCACAGAACCCATACAATCCTAATTTTTTATCTGTTTTATATACAGACTCCTTAGTCTTATTACCATAATATCCATATTCAGCAATGTCCATAATTATGTCTCATTTGTTTACAATTATATCCTTATTTGATCATCCATTTACTAAGACATTTATTGTATTGTACTTATAAGCAGCAACACATACATTTATCTTTTCACTTATGTTATACAAGCAAAACATTTCTTATCATTTAGAATGTTGTATAGTATCAAATGCTTTCTTTGTCACATATCATCATTTTTACATTTTTCTTTCTATCTAATAACTCCCCAATTGTCATTAAAAATTGCTGACAATGCCTGCCTCTTGCACTATATATCATATTATCTATGACCCTGTTAATTTTAGTCTCCATTCTTTTGGAATTAGTTTCATAAAGATGTTGTAGTCTGTGTTATTCGTTATTACCGGTCTCCAATTCTTTATATCGTGTCTATCTCTTTTCTTACATACAATCTTCATTAGCCATCTAAATAGTTCTTTGTATTTGAATCCTTCCTTCAACCACTCAATTAAAACCCTTAAAAACATTTCTTCTGCAATGTTTCCTAATTTTTATACATTTGATAATGTATACTATCAGGTCCTGCTGCTGATTCCATGTTTACTATTCCTAATATTCTATTCGATTCTCCCAAACATGTTTCTCTATCTGTTCATTATCTTGTTGTGAAAATACTTTTAATTCTCATCTCTCCATTTCGAATGAGCATTTATTTTGAAACACCCCCTTTACATATTCTGTCACCACTTCCATTGTTTTTTTTTTTTTTGCCTGTTCTGCATCATCTCCATTTTATCTTTTAGTTCTCTCTTTACTGTGTAATCTCCTTTAATTAACATTTTAAATATGGATGCATCTCCCCCTTCTTTCCTTGCAAAAACTACTTTGGCTTATACAACAAGACTCCTGGATTTGTCTGGAACTTTTGAGAAGGGTGAACACAAGCCTGGAATTTATATTTTTGGCAATAGATGTGGTGAACCTTTTCTTGGTAATACCTTATGAGACTGGTATGGAATTTTATTCACACAGTTTGACCCAAGATGGTTCTATGAATCAGACCAAAGTCAATATTTGGTTGACTTGATGGAGGTGGTGTTAAGAAATAACTTCATGTTATGTTGGGTTGGGAGGGTGGCCTAATGGTTAAGGTGTTTGCCTTGTAAACACAAGGTGCAGGGTTTGAGTCTCACAAGGGACAACTGGCTAGGCTTAAAATGGCTCACAAGGGCAGTTAGCTTAGTACTAATCTATGAACCTATGAACCTATGAAGGGGAGTATTTTCGGCAAACTTCTGGTGTTGCAATGGGGACCAAGTATGCACCCATATTTACAAACTTAGTTTTAGCCAAATGAGAAACAAGACATGTCTTTTCATCCCCTTATATGTCCAGAATATTAACCTATTTAAGGTTTTTGGACAACATATTGGTTCTATGGACAGAGAATCAAGAAGATGCACACAAATTTATTGATTACTTAAATAGCACCATAGAATTTTTGAGGTTTACATATAGGATGCATAAGGATGAAATGGATTATTTAGACATCCTTTTGAAAAAGGATGCTTCAACTGGTGAGCTTTCTTCTAGTATTTCTAGGAAAAAGATATGCTTTCCATTTTGATAGCTGCCATCCTAACCACCAAAGAAGTGTTGTAAAAGGACAGATTGTCAGACTGTGTAGATAGGTTAGTTGTGTTGTTGTTCTTCTTCTTCTGGCTTTTCCCAGTTAGGGGTCACCACAGCGGAACTCCGGTCTGCTAATGATTGGCAGTAGATTTTCACTGTGCCGAGGTGCCAGACCGATGCCTTCCTTCAATGAAGGCACACCCATTCACGCATGTCTTTCGAACACCACTCAGCAACAGGGAGGACATGCAGACTCCACACAGAAGGCGCTCCAGCCCAAAATTGAATGGGAGAATCTCTGGCTGTGGGGCGACAATGCTACCGCTGCACCACTGCTGTAGACAGGTTAGTGATAACACTAAATTCTTAGAAGAAATGGCTATGTTAATAGGGACGTTTAAAGAAAGTGGTTATCCTATATGTTTTCTGCTGAGAATAAGAAATGAGGTGACCAAAAATCAAGCCAGTAGGTTCACTACTATTTTGAGAACTGGAGCAAGTAATGAAATAGGTGAAAACCAACAGTTTTATGGAAACAATGTTATGGTATTGCAATATAATCAGGATGCCCCTTATTTGGTTACAAGGTTGAATATGTTATGGGATGGCATTTTTGATGCAGACTTGAAAAAGAAGTTGGGGTCCAAGCCCATAAAAGGATACGGTAAAGGAAGGAATATAAAAGAAATTTTAGAAAAGGATAAAGAAAGAGACATTAATGATGTGAATAACAGTATTGTCAATGATCTGTGGTTTAGTAATGTGTCTCAAGATTATAATAAAGTGTTTAGTGATATGGAGAAGTTTGTTAAAGACAATTGTATAAGAAATCAGAGCAAACTGTGCAGAGATAGCAAAGATTATGCAGAGAAAAAGATTTACCCCCATTCCCCCCTAACACATAAGTATGAAGGTGCAGCTGGAAGGACAACTGATAACACCAATGGGACTAGTAGACCATATACACCAGAGCAGGGTTAACATGATTATTTTTTAGAACACCCACCTCAATTGAGGTGCTCTGAACAGTTAATGAACCAACAGAAACAGGTTCAACATGGTCATTCCTTTCATGGAGCAGCCAGGGGATGTTTAGTGAGGGGGGAATGGATGCATTAGATTTGCAATTGAATGGCAGTGGCAATTATGCTGAAGACAAATATGTAAATTTTAACACACAAGTAATTGGTTGGCAAGGCTGCACATTATATAGAGTGGTTTCATTGTAAATGAAGTGCATTTAACTTTGTTGAATAAAGGGTTTAACTTTATTCCAAAATTTAAGAATGATATAGTGAAACTACTGATTAACTTGAAATTATTTACTAGACAATTGAACCTACAATTGTTCTTTTTGAATCAGAATGAAGAGCTAAGGTCAGATGGGTTGTTATTAAAACACAGAAGTATATTTATTCCACCTAGTAATGCTTTGCTGCATAAGTTTGAATGTATGTGTAAAAATGAATTCACTTTTAATACTTAAAATTCAAACCATCAAGTTAGCGCTTTCATCTTGCTCTCATAAGCAAGACTTCCTCAGACAATTCTACAATACAACAAACCAACTTAAATACATTAATGAGTATTGCATGATTCATTTTGGCAATAGATGTGGTGAACATTTTCTTAGTAATACCTCATGAGACTGGTCTGGAATTTTATTCACACAGTTTGACCCAAGATGGTTCTATGAATCAGACCAAAGTAAATTTTTTGATTGACTTGATGGAGATAGTGTTAAGAAATAACTTCCTGTTTTTTGAAGGGGAGTATTTTCGGCAAACTTCTGGTGTTGCAGTGGGGGCCAAGTGTGCACCCATATTTGCAAACTTAGTTTTAGCCGATTGAGGAACAAGACATGTCTTTTCATCCCCTTATATTTCCAGAATATTAACCTATTTAAGATTTTTGGACAACATATTGGTTCTATGGATAGGAAATCAAGAAGATGCACACAGATGCATTGATTACTTAAATAGCACCACAAAATTTTTGAAGTTTACATATAGGATGCATAAGGATGAAATGGATTATTTAGACATCCTTTTGAAAAAGGATGCTTCAACTGGTGAGCTTAAGACCTTTTTCAATATGCTTCTCCATTTTGATAGTTGCCATCCTAACCACCAAAGAAGAAGTGTTGTAAAAGTCACATGGTCAGACTGTGTAGCTTGGTTAGTGATGGCACTAAATTCTTAGAAGAAATGGCTATGCTAATAGGGATGTTTAAAGAATTGTATACATTTTCTGCTGAGAATCAGAAATGAGGTGACCAAAAATCAAGCAAGTAGGTTCACTACTATTTTGAGAGCTGGTGTAAGTAATGAAATAGGTGAAAACCAACAGTTTTATGGAAACAATGTTATGGTATTGCAATATAATCAAGATGCCCCTTATTTGGTTACAAGGTTGAATATGTTATGGGATGGTATTTTTGATGTAGACTTGAAAAAGAAGTTGGGGTGCAAGCCCAAAATAGCATACGGTAAAAGAAGGAATATAAAAGAAATTTTAGAAAAGGATAAAGAAAGAGATAAAAATATGTACAATTCCAGAAAGTATAAATGTGGTGCCTGCAATGTTTGTAGGTTTATTAATGATGGTCCTTATGTTGTAATAACAGCTTATAGTAGGAATCTACAGTGTCCTGGATGGTGCAACTGCAATGCGAGGATGGTGGTTTATGTTGCGAGTTGTACCACCTGTCTGGCATTTTATGTGGGAAAAACCACCAGGAGATTGAGATAGGATTGCCGAACATAACAAAGATATTAGAAATAAAAAATTGAGCAGTGCACTTTATATGCATAGCACAATATGTATACATTTTAAAAGATTTATATTTTTTATTATTGATAGAGTATTGGCAAATGAGAGAGGAGGGGATCCTGATTTGGAGATTGAGGTGAAAGAAACAGAATGGCAGTTGAGGCTAAATGCTAAAACTGAACCTGGGATCAATGACAACATTTCTATATCCAGCATTTTAAAGCAAAGAGCGAAATGCATTTGAAGTTAAATGTAGTCGGACTGTTTGGGTTTTTTGGTTTTTGGTTTTAGTGGTACTTTTTGGCTGGCATTTGGTTTGGTTTACACTTTTGCAGAAATGAAGGGTTGGGAGGGTGGCCTAATGATTAAGGTGTTTGCCTTACAAACACAAGGTGCAGGGTTTGAGTCTCACAAGGGATAATTGGCTAAGCTTAAAATGGCTCGCAAGGGCAGTTAGCTTAGTACTAATCTATGAACCTATGAAGTGGTATGATTTATATGTATCTAACTGTTTTTATATTAAACTTTAATATTCATTTTCAATACACTGAGAAAGTATATGAAATGTTTTTAACAGTTGGCTGATGAACAAAGATGTTTTGTATATTAGATGGTGTTATCTTTAAACAATGATTTGTTAGTTTTACATTGGAGACAGAAAATTATGTATGTGTTACTTGCATATAAATAAGGGCATTTTTAGCTTCGCTAATGACTCTGATGATACATTTGTATTGATGGGTGAAAGCACTAAGTCTTTTTAATTTTTTTTAAGTTCTTAAGTTCAATAAATGTGCCGTTCAATTTCACCACTCCATGGTTAAGTTTTTTTTTTTTTACAAGAACTTCATTTTTGCCAGATTTCATTTGTACAATTATTTTTCTTTAGGAACAATATTCCTACGGCTCTTTTCCAAAGTAGAAAATCGCTCTCCCCGTTTTCTTAAAGTGTCCTTATTTTCTTTTCTAACATCAAACTCCCATTTCACATATTTTCCTTTAAAGGCTATTCACCACTCTGACCAACCAAGATAAAATATTCTCATATCCATATAATCTTTCCAAAATTCATTCACTAATATAGTTCCTTTTCATCCCATTTTACCTCATGTATTATTTTTATCCCTTTTCCTATCTTTATATATGCCTCATATCAATTTATTTCTATCCATACAGCCAAATGATCTCAAAATCCTGCTTCTAATGCACTTTCCTTAGTTATTTATATTCCTTCAGACAGCAAAAAATAATCTATTTCTGTTTGTACTCTCCTCTTTTATAAGTTAATCCACTAAATCTCCATAAATATAATTCTCCATATCTTATTTCTAATACTTTATTTATGTCACTTCACTTTCTCTTTCTATTTCTAAAGTCATGATTATATAATGTCCATGTTTATAGCTACATAATCTAAAATATTCTGGAAGTTCTTTTCTCTATCTTTTTTAGTAACATATGCATAAATTACTATCATCCTATAAAGCTGCTCTCTCCAGCTTATAACAAAAACTCTTGTTCTTTCCATCTCTACCAGTGTCACATTTAATAGTTTAACTTTCTTCAATAATATTCCTGTTCTCGATTATATAGATCTTTTCCTAGATTCCAGACATTACCTCCCCAGATTTATTTAATTTGTAATTCGTTTTGTTGTAATCAAAATTCTTGTGTTTTCTAAAACTGTTATATTTGTATCAAGCTTCTTCCACCGTTCTAAAATGCTTATCGTTCTTGTTAGACTTTTCAGACTATTAACATTTAGTGCTGCTGCTTTGCACGTATCTCTTTGAAAGTCGCTTACGTTTAGTACAATTTGATTTCATTTTACTTTGAAAGTCGCTTACGTTTAGTACAATTTGATTTCATTTTACTTTGAAAGTCGCTTACGTTTAGTACAATTTGATTTCATTTTACTTTGAAAGTCGCTACGTTTAGTACAATTTGATTTCATTTTACTTTGAAAGTCGCTTACGTTTAGTACAATTTGATTTCATTTTACTTTGAAAGTCGCTTACGTTTAGTACAATTTGATTTCATTTTACTTTGAAAGTCGCTTACATTTAATACAATTTGATTTCATTTTACTTTGAAAGTCGCTTACGTTTAGTACAATTTGATTTCATTTTACTTTGAAAGTCACTTACGTTTAGTACAATTTGATTTCATTTTACTTTGAAAGTCGCTTACGTTTAGTACAATTTGATTTCATTTTACTTTGAAAGTCACTTACGTTTAGTACAATTTGATTTCATTTTACGTATCTCGTTATCCCTTCCCCCTTTTTATATTATTCCCTATAAATTGTATTTTCTTTTCTCTTACTATTTTGTCTATTGAATTCTTTTTACCTTTCACTGTAGTCCATTTAGTAACATCTTCAGCACTTATTTCGGACCCTTCTTCTCTTTCTAGCTGTTTTTTTTTACATCCTTATCTTCATCTTTGTTCACAATTTTTTATAACATTTCCAAAATGTTGTCCTCTTGTACCATTTCTTGTTGTATGTTACAAACTTCCCCTCCCCTTCTTTTCTACCGTCTTTACAATCCATCCACAAATGACCTGTTTTATCACATCTATAACGTTTCAATTCACATTTTTTGCATCATGTCCAGTTTCACCACATATGTACAATTTTCATTTATCACAGTCAGTAATTAAATGATCTGACTTTCCTCAATAAAAACATGTCATAGGTTGACCCCAATACCTTTTGGAATAAGACAACAGCATAATTTTTACATTCCCAACCCCTCGTCCGTAAACCTCTGTTGTAATAAACTTTAATTACATCCATAACATCTTGACACATTTTAATCAAACGTCTCTTTAACATTCTCAGTTGAATATGGACTTGCTTCATGGCCTCTCTATGAAATTGTTTTAAACACATGAATTCCAAGGATGACGGTCCTTTTTCTTTTCATATTCCCCTAGAAATGCCTCCATTCCTGTCCCAGCTTCAAAAATAATGTCACAAAATGTTTATTTATATGTATAAATGTCCTTATCTCCTTTGGTTTTACACCTAGAGAAGAGAGAACATTGTCACATTATCTTATACCTATCCATCTCATCCTCTGTCTTGCTAAAAATTCTTACTGTAAAGGATTGTTTTATGTCTGTCTGTCTTCCTTCATTGCTAGTTTTGTGCTTCTTATACCATGTCCACATACGTTGTGTCCATATTAGTAGTCTCTCCTTTCTATCTGGTACCTTTTACTGGATCTTGAAATCTGTCCATTACTCAGAGGTGGCTCATGCTATTAGACTGCAGGGCTGCATGCCCCCCCCCCCACCAGCTGTAAAAGAAAAGAAAAAAAACAAAAGACAAAACGAAAAAAATGAAATAAAAAAACAATAGCATGTTCGGAACTCTGCACATGCATGCGGCGTTCCTAAAACTCCACGCATGCGTGCAGGAATCTGGACTGGTTAAACAGCAGTCCAGATTAGGAAGAAGGCATCAGAATGAAGAGATGCCCAGACGTCTATGCGGTTACAACTGCATAGACTGGAAGAGGATCAGACTGCAATGTACTCAGGCTTGATAGCTTCTCGCTCTCTTGGGAAGGACTTCACTTACTGCAGGAAGTGACTTTGAATCTAGAAGATGGAAATCAGCCCGAAATTAAAAAGACAGCACCACAGGCAGACCCTAATCCAGGACAACAGCTTGCCCCAGTCCTTCAACAGAGGTAAGTTTATTTTTGCTCACTTCTGTTTTGAGAAGCGCCTTCCCAGACATTTTTTTTAGGTTACACACATGTTCCCCTACAGAAGAGGTAACTTGTAAGTTGACAGAGAACTGCCTTGGGGGTGGGAAGTACACTCTGCTGTACTCACCTATTTATATATTCCATGGATAACTCCATATGTTTGAAGTCTAGCTTTTCTTAGCGTAAGATCAATTGAGCTGTGAGTGTTTGTGGAAAATCAGGTTAATGCACATTGGTGTTTCTGGGGGGGTGTCTAATGCTGATCAGATTAACTGCATCATTCACAGTATGGTGGTGACATTGTGTATGCCATGTGATTTTTTTTGTATGTATATATGTAAACATATATATGCGTGTGTATATGTAATGTATATAATGTGTCTGTACATATAATGCATAAGTGCATATATACGTATTGCGAAAGTTGGCGTGAATGCAACATGTTAAGTTTATTTGGATGGAGCCATGCTTAATGTTTTGCTGGTTTGATTTGTCCTGTTGATCACTATTTTGTTAACAGTTTATTTTGGTGGAGCCATGTTTAATGTTTTGCTGGTTTGATTTGTCCTGTTGATCACTGTTTTGTTAACAGTTTATTTTGGTGGAGCCATGTTTAGCGTTTTGCTGGTTTGATTTGTCCTGTTGATCACTGTTTTGTTAACAGTTTATTTTGGTGGAGCCATGTTTAATGTTTTTCTGGTTTGATTTGTCCTGTTGATCACTGTTTTGTTAACAGTTTATTTTGGTGGAGCCATGTTTAACGTTTTGCTGGTTTGATTTGTCCTGTTGATAACTGTTTTGTTAACAGTTTATTTTGGTGGAGCCATGTTTAATGTTTTTCTGGTTTGATTTGTCCTGTTGATCACTGTTTTGTTAACAGTTTATTTTGGTGGAGCCATGTTTAACGTTTTGCTGGTTTGATTTGTCCTGTTGATCACTGTTTTGTTAACAGTTTATTTTAGTGGAGCCATGTTTAACGTTTTTCTGGTTTGATTTGTCCTGTTAATCTCTGTTTTGTTAACAGTTTATTTTGGTGAAGCCATGTTTAATGTTTTGCTGGTTTGATTTGTCACGTTGATCACTGTTTTGTTAACAGTTTATTTTGGGTAGAGCCATGTTTAACGTTTTGCTGGTTTGATTTGTCCTGTTGATCAGTGTTTTGTTAACAGTTTATTTTGGGTGGAACGTTTTACTGGTTTGATGTGTCCTGTTGATCACTGTTTTGTTAAGTTTATTTTGGTTGAGCCATGTTTAATGTTTTGCTGGTTTGATTTGTCCTGTTGATTACTGTTTTGTTAACAGTTTATTTTGGGTGGAGCCATGTTTAACATTTTACTGGTTTGATTTGTCCTGTTGATGACTGTTTTGTTAACAGTTTATTTTGAGTGGAGCCATGTTTAACATTTTGATGGTTTGATTTGTCCTGTTGATCACTGGTTTTATGCATGGTGAGACTACAGAGCAGTGTATTCCAGGTAACCTGGCAGTCATTTTCCCTGCTCTATCTTCTGTCGCCATAGGAGTGGCAGTGTGTACTGGCTGTACTCTAGCATCTAGTGCCCTTTGTAGCCTCCACTAATTCCTTTATTTGAAACTGGTGTGTGGCAGGCCTTGTGGTCACCCTTGTGTTTTTGTGATGTATATACTTGGGATTGTCCACATAGACAGATGTCACAAATGGAACGTTTCCCAATGCCCTGTTTATATTTTGCCTTGCATATAACATCTCTACTGGCTCTTGTGACATGACTAAGCAGTTCCCTTATTTTTTGTTCCGTTTGGTTTGCACTCTGGATTTTCAAACGTTTTAACGTGAACTTTTCCCGCTCCTTAGCGTTTTCATTATTCTCCTCCTGCTGGGTCGTCTCTCTAATGTTTCCAGGGATTCTTACAGCTTCGCGTGCTCATTGTTGGGCTGCTTGTAATTGAGGATCATCTTGGAGTAAACTTGGTAAATGACAGAAAACAGAAAAATGCAGTCGATTTGTTGCACAAAGTGTGAAGGTAAATGAAATTATAAAAAAAGCAACCATACCAGGTAGCTTTTTTGGGATCCGGATGGTTTGTACCTAAAAGTAATCAGATTTACTCAATTTAAGTTGACAGAATAGGTTTCCAGACTTGGTACTGAAGAACAAAAAATCAAGACTCTTTGAAAACATTTGGGTATGACTAATTTTGTATCCAGACAGTGCCCTGTGCCTGACTTGTAGTGACCCGGTGAACAGACACCACCATCCCAAGTTAGTAAGAGTTAGGAAATAGAAGCAAATTGCCAGGCCTTGGTCACACTTGTTAAATCTGCTGTTGGTCGTAATGACCAGCTTGTCTTACTAGTGCAGTGTTTTAAAATAGGCAGCAGACCAGTAAGTTTTTACAGCTGGCCTGAAGGGCTGGCTTCTAGAGTAATTGAGAGGTCACGTGCTGGCCACCAAGAATAAATCTTGAATATGATTTAAGGCTTAAGATTGCAAGAGAAACTGAGATGTTCTCCTCAACTTTTCAGCTGGTTTCTCTTTATGCAAAAAAAAAATGCAGTAAGAATTGTGACTAGTATCTCTGCCTTATCAATAATGTATAGAATTATCAAGTAATACAGTTTAAATGGAACATAAGACTGGTGTTGATTATAGCTTTTAAGTTGTTTAAAATTTCAAGAGGAAACAGATGTTTGCTCCTTTAAAGCTAGTTGAAGTGTGTTAAGGACTGCAATTCCTGAAAGCAGAAGTCTGTGCCTGATGTTTCACTGGATGCAGGAGTAAATTGAAAGTTTGTTAAAACAAGTCATGTTTGAAATCTTTTGATTTGGCTTGCAAGTTAGGTGTGGGAAATGACCAGTGAAACACCCCCTGCAGCGTGTTGTGGCTCCTCCTGTATTTAATAATGGGGAGGGAGCGGGGCTAACATACTGGGGAGGGGGCTTGCAGTTAATGGCATTGTTTTACTTGTGCTGCTTCTGAATACGGATGACGTGACACTGCTCTTCTGTTTTAAGAAAACTATTTAGAATGTAAGCGTTCCCCTCCAATTCAACTTGGCTTCTGCTGAATCAATTGATGCTTGATATGTTTTGTTTCTTTCAAAAGTGACTTAATGTATCTTAAGGCAGTTTTTGGTTAAATGTATGCTTCCATTTCAACTCCTAATTTAAGATTACATATCAGGACGAATTCATTCAGTACTCCAAGACAGAGGAAAATGCACAGTTTAATGCGTTAAAATTTGGCTCCGATGCCGCTTGTCTTGTTTTCTCAGCAGTATCTGTTGCCATGATTAGGATTTAAATATGGTTTAAGGGCCAGCATATTCTGGCAATGTTTTGAATAAAAAAGATTTCTTCCTATTTCTACAGGTTTGGTCTTTCATAAGGAGGGTCATTTCCCTGTTCCAAAAACTGGAACAAAAAAGGTAAAACTAGAGTCTTCAAAAACCTTTATCTGTTTGATGTTGATATACCTGCTCAGAACAAAAGGCATTTATTCTAAGTAAAAGATCTTTCTGAGAGCAGCAGCTGTTAAGATACCAGTCCTGTAAATCTTGGAGGATAAAGTATTAGATGCAACTGTGGATATCCTGAGGGCTTGTTTAGGTGTACCTCTTGCCTGAAAAATGCTTATTCTCCAATTTATAATTTTGCATAAGGAAAGAAAATCCATGTAAATTGGGGCAGGGGACGTAACATTGCTGCATACCTGGAGCAGAATTTCCATGTTTGTGTTGAGGTCCAAAAGGCATTGCATGTTTATATTTTATATTGGCCTTCAATGGTAATATCTACTGCAGTTCAGTAAGTGGCGATAATGTTTTGAACCGTTAAGATTGCAGTCTTCTATGCTGTTTTTATCTTTGTTCTCTTAAAGCTTGGATCTTACATTTTAGGTGTAGGAGATGCTTTAGTTGTATCTATTTTACGTGCAGACCCCCCCCCCGGGGGTTCCACATGTTTCCCATGAACTGTTAGACTTTATTGATGAACTGCTCTCCAGGATGTTACCCAAATGTTGTGCAGTCTGTCTGTATATTAGGTCATCTTGTTGACAGCTTTTTGTTCCACCTGCCACAAATAGTCTAGCCATGGACATTTGATTTTTTAGAGGTATGGTTGAGATGAGGAGGCACAGGCATCCTACACAACCACTTTGTAGGAAGCAAACTCACTGAAATTGTTTTCAAAATACAGTGCAGCCCACTGTAGCCTGCTGACTCAAATAAACTGTGGCCTCGATAGGCTAGGTTAGCCATACTCGATGTGAAGCCTAGACTTTAAGAAGCATCGTGCAACTATTTTGACTGTAAATTAAGACTTGAAACTGGTACATTTTAAATGTTTTCAGCATTTTTATAATTATAAAGATTGTTTATTGGATTAAACGTCATTGCTTTGATGTGTTAACTTATCTCCAGTACTTTGTTGGCATTTCTTGAAATGTACATGGTTAAAATGAGTGACTTTTATACAAATCGTGCATTGTGAACACTGTCCCCTCTCAATGGGTTGACCTTGTAACCAAAGCGCAGTCCTTTTCGCTGAGTTGCTAGTCATGTCACTTGATTTTTTACAGCTCCTGTAAGTATTTGCATGACCTGCTCCTGTACAGTTTAATTGTGGTTGTAGTTGGCAAACAACTTCAGCATTTTCAAAAACCATGAGAAATGACTTTGAAGAGTACAGTGTTGGAAGGGATTGGACAGCTGTCTGTTGGTAGATTGCAAGGATGATGTTCCCTCAGCAAAACTAGTGCTGATATTCTCTTCCCAGTGGAATGTCATGCTTGGCAGGAGGAATTTTACTGATTTCTCCTTTTTTTAGCTAGTTTTGTCAATTCATGTCCTTCTGGGGGTGGATAGTCTCCTTAAATGATTTTCCATGAAAAAGGTGAATGGCGCTGGGTTAATATAGCAAGAACCCATGCCTGGGTGTGGGTAATGCTGGATTTACCCACGGTTGGTGTGGTTTGGTCATGAGGGCGAAGCCCAAGTAGCCAAACAAAGACAACCGTGTGTAAATCCAGCATTACCCACACCCAGAAGTGGGTTATTGCTATTATACAATGACATTATTTAAGAAAAAAATAATTACTTTCTTAAATAGTGGCATTGTATAATGCCTCCTTGCTGCCCTTCTGCAGATTTCTGGTATTCGGCGGCATTTCTGATGTACTGCGCATGCGTATGCTTACGCAGTACATCAGAGCTATGGCAAAAGCAATGGAGAAAGCAAGATCTCCGTTGCTTTTTACAAACTGTCTCGCTATGTTAAACCCATTTAACATAGCGAGACAGTTTTGAAAATAGTAACAGAGAAAGCAAGATCTCCGTTGCTTTTTTACAAAGTGTCTCAATATGTTAAAGGAGTTTAACATAGCGAGATAGTTTTAAAAAAAGCAACGGAGAATCTCCTTTGCTTTTTTTAAAGCTGTCTCGCTATGTTAAACCCATTTAACATAGCGAGACACCTTTAAAAAAAGCAACGGAGAAAGGAAGATCTCCATTACTTTTTTTTAAAGCTGTCAGTGTGTAAAAAGCAACGGAGATCTTGTGTTCTCCTTTGCTTTAAAAAAAGAGTTATACTAATGGAAAAAGTCTGGGCGATCGGACCTTTTTCCATTAATATAACTCTGATTTACAATGTGCATGCTGACCAATCAGCATGCACATTTTAGAATATTAATGGGGGGGTCGTTGTATAATTTATGTTTTACTTCCCTGTATCCCAGAGACTCCCCTTTCTGTGGAATAGACTCTCTCTGCTTGTCATACAGAGTACCTCATTAACCCTTTTTAAGTGCAACCTGAATAACTGGACGGGGAACAGAAAATTCACCACTGGGTTTCCATCTGTGTCCCTGCTGGACAGGGGATTCAAGTGCTGACTTGTCAGAACATGGGCTAAATTCTTGTCTAGATTGTAAGGGCCTCAGGGCCAGTAGCCCAGAAAGTTCCTGTGACAAACATGAGAAGGACTTTACATTTGTAAGTCAACAGACTTTGAAGCTGACAAACTGCAGTGTGTGTGTGTGTGTGTGTGTGTAAAATGCCCCAGGTAAATATATCTAGTGGCTAGAGAGAAACTCAGGAAATATACCTGGTGGCTAGAGAATAACTCAGGCTCAAACCCTGTACCTTGGGTGAAGGTAACAAGAGCCTGAATTCCCTACCCACCACCACTTGTGAAAACATTTCAGATTTTTGCCTCATATTTTTGTTCTGTTCCTCATAAAATCTGTGGTTTTCTGTATTTTTAATTCATAAAATAATGACAGGCATTTGAATTTCAGACTTCACATTCTTCAGAAAGTACATAGTAACACAAAACCTTTTATTCTAGCAATTGTCTAAGTTTATAAGATCAATATTTGAAATTTGTCCCCATTTTTGGGGCTGTATTCCCCCATTTTTGGCTTTGTCCAGGTTTTTTTGTGCTAAGAGGTTGAGAGCTATGCTATGATGAGAAATTAATTCACTAAATGATAGCCATTTAAGTTTTAGTCTTCATGTCTTTCAAGAAACAGCTGATTTGGCATAGTGGTATGTTTCTCTACCTCTAGACGTGTAGTGCACAGGGTCCTGGGTTCAAGACTTGGCCGACACAGAATTTTATTCTAGCAACTTTCCAAGATTATATAAGCAATGTTTAAAATGTGCCCCTGGTTTTTGGGCTTTTGCCCCCCCCCCAATAAATTTTGGCTTTTTCCTGATTTCCTGTGCTGCAAAGTTGAGAGATACAGCTGAGTGTTGAGTGGTTTTTACAAGGAGCTGAGAGCTTCAAAAGAAGAGAAGTTTAGGGGTCTATATCAGATAATCAAACTTTTAAAAGTTTGAACACCATATGGTCAAGACCATATGTTCAAACTCTTAAAATTCTGAAAATAAAATAAAATAAAAACAGAAAAAATCTACCTAAAAGCTTAAGAAGGGGAGCAAGCCCCCCCCTGCATCCCCCACATCCCCGCTCTTTAAATATACCAACTCTAAGATTGCACTACAGTGCAGACAATGGAAAACTTCCATTGCTGCACTGTACGGGGATCTCTGTTGAAATGTTTGAACTTTTTAAAGTTTGATCATATGGTGTCGACCATAAGACATTCGAACTTTTAAAAGTTCGACAACATGATAGGAACCTGATGTTTAGTGGTGTTTATTCTGAGTATGCTTGCATTGTTAATAGCACAACAGGTAGTGTACTTGCTTTTGATGCAGAAGGCTGTGGGTTCTACTCCCACAGTATGTAGATACATCGCTGATACTGTACTGCGTTGTACTTTGAAAGGGAGTGAATGATGCAGTCCTGAGAATGTCCTCTTTGGTGGAGAAATCTAGTAACTATGAACCTGATATAAGTTTGCCATCCATTCCCTATTGCAATATTACTAGCTTATCATTTTTTTAATGTAACATAGGCACTTTATTCCTCATGGGCAACAGGCACTTTATTTGTAGATGAAACAATGAAATATAACGTTGTTTGCTAGCAGCAACCTCTTCATTGGTTACAGATCTCATTAATGTGGAATTACTTAGATGACTTTTCCTTCTGTATAGATTGTGCATATTTACTGCAACTGGTAGATTGTAGAAGTCTGAGTAGACTTTTATGATGGAAATGTTCTGAATTGGGCAGTTTTGTCATTATTGGTGCATGCATTTTGTTTCATTGTTTTCTGGAAAAATGTTCAAAACAATAAATTTAAAATGCCCTCTAACAACTGTACTGTATTATACAAGGAATATAATTTAATATAATCAGGAAGTTGTATCAAAGAACACATGTATGTTTTGTGTGCAATGGGCCTATGACTTGAAAACAGCCCAAAGTTAATCTTTTATCTTACAATGGCCAGATGTATTTTCTTTGAATTTGGGTTTCAATGCTGTTTCAATGAATGTAAGTTTCAAGGGCAGAGAAGTTTTAATGCTAAGTCTATTTTCTTGAGAGGCACTGTACATCTGTATGGTTCACTAAGTTTAGTGTGAGTTATCGTGCCGTGGGCCACCCACTTTCCGTGCGTGGGTATGCGTGTGTGTGTGTGTGTGTGTGTGTGTGTGTGTGTGTGTGTGTGTGTGTGTGTGTGTGTGTGTGTGTGTGTGTGTGTGTGTGTGTGTGTGTGTGTGTGTGTGTGTGTGCATTGGTTCCAGTGATTGTGAGGTAAAGAGTAGTTGATTTTGCACACGCACAGGCAAGTGGGCACATAGACACCACCAGCACGACACAAGGTGAGAGGTCATAGGATGTGTGTGTGCGAGTGTGTGTGTGTGTGTGTGTGTGTGTGTGTGTGTGTGTGTGTGTGTGTGTGTGTGTGTGTGTGTGTGTGTGTGTGTGTGTGTGTGTGTGTGTGTGTGTGTGTGTGTGTGTGGGTGTTCCCGCGTGTGTATGGGAACTCACATGGGCCAGAGATTGCATCAGACACTTTAGTGAGAGAGAGTGCACATGCGGGTGCATTCGTGCACACTGAGGTTAGGGAGTTTGCATTTTTGCAAGATTGGGAGGTTTTATATATCATATTTTTTAGATAATATAAGTGAATATTTATTCATTGTTGACTTGCGGCATTTAACAACAATATTTTTGTGCCGTTTCAATAATGATTTTTATTGCATATATGACAAAATACATCCTACAATGATTTTGTGGACTAAGACATCATTTTAGTAGTTTACATCAAATTATATGAAATTGCATTGAATTTTTATAATAATAGTTAATTGTTGATTGATTCACAATCATTATTTTGGTGCATGCGAGTGATGTTTTTATTTAAATGTCATTTGAAAAATGTTTGGTACTTCTTTCAACTTTATTGTTATGATGGGAACACAACAAAAAGATGGTTGTGTATAAATTATATACAGTAATGGGATAATAACACTTATAACATTCAAGTGGATTAATATTCTGTATAAAAATCTTTGTATTGTTGAACGGAAGAATTAATTAATGACATCATATCCTGTATGTATTGTATATAAGACACAAGCATGAGGGGGCTTGTTGTCTTTTTCTGAAGAAGTTCACGAAAAATAAAAGTGGAAGAAAGCGCTAGTTATTATTGCCTCTATTGTGGACAACTCTACTTTTCACTGTTTTCTTGGTCAATTTAATCAGTTTTTCGGTTTAGTCCGAAATTTAGTGTGGTTTTTAAAACTTTTAAATGAAATCTAAATCATCTTAGAGGTAAAGCAGTATGCACATTACAATGTTTATGGTAAACTGGGTGAAAAAGCCAAGTAATGGGACACTGGAATGGCTGCAGGGGGAGGCCCCATTTGACCATGATTTTGTGAAGGGGAAGGGCGTCACACTCAAAGACAGCCCCGGCTGAACTATACCTCTCAACTGTCCAGGTTTTCACAGAAAGAATAGATTTTTGCTTCTTATTTTTGGTTTGTTACTCATAAAATCTGGGGGTTTCTGGCAAATCATTTAGGAATGAAGTCATTAAATAATGACAGAAGTTGAGTTTCAGACTTCGTACCCTTCAGAAAAATGCATGCTAAAGCAAAACCTGTTATTCTATCAACTGTCTAAGTTTATACAAGAGAACATGTTAGTACTGTTTGTATGCTCCCCCAATATATTTGGCCTTGTCCAGATTTCCTGTGTTAAGAGGTTGAGAGGTACATGCAAATAAATTGCTTTATAGAATTAGGTATATCCAAACCTCTCATCTGTCCCCAGTTTTGGCTGAAAATGTTGTTCTCCCCCTAATAATCCCTCTGCAAAATGGCAATTTTGCAAGAAAATGTGGATGTTTTACAATTAATAAGTAATTGTAATGATCAGAGTTATAGATTACTTTTATTTCAGAAATGCATGTAGATTCTCTTATTTTGTCAGCTGCTCAAGTTAGCAATACTAATATTAAAAAAAGTGTCCCTTCTTTGACAGCTGTATTGTGTGGCTATTTTATATTTTTGCATCACATTTTTGGTGACTTTTTCATAAAATTGTGTTTTTTTTGGTAAATTAGTGGCAAATCATTAAAGACTGAAGTTAGAAAATAGTAAGAGGCATTTGAGTTTCAGACTTCATACCCTTCAGAACATTTACACTAATGCAAGACCTACTATTCCATTAGCTTTCTAAGTTTATAAGAGCAATATTTAAAAATTGTCCTTATTTTTGGGCCTTTGTCCCACGTCTATTCATGGCTTTGTCCAGATTTCTTGCTCTGAGGCTGAGAGGTATGACAAATGTGTCAGGGCCATCACCACCAGCCAGAGACATTTCTAATTGTGACATACTTGTTGCACCCCACTCCCCCGTGTAGTGACTGGATGTGTCCAAGCAAGGCAAGGAGCAGTAATGCAGTGTAAGTGTGCAGAGTATTCCCCCATCCAAGGTACACACAAGTACTACAGTGGCTTTTTATCTGTCCTGGATTTTGAGGAATGTTCTGGTTTTCTGTCATATTTTTATACTGTGAGTTATACTTATTATTATTCAGAAAATGCATGCTGTTGCAGTGCCCTGTTGCTCTGTGTTTAAATAGCAATGCTTTAATGACCATCAGGTAAGCTTGTCTGAGATTGTATGATGCAACCAAGCTTTAATAAGCATACTGTTAAAGAATTGCCAACACTGAAAGCCTTTTTGTTGTTGCAATGCAGAGAATATTTACATAACTAGATAACATATAAGCCTTAGGTATTGAAATGCATATGACAGTATTTGTAATAAAGGACAGGATTACAGTATTTTCAGAAGCTCATTACATTTGTTGGAGACTTGCAGTCATCTTTGCAGGCTTTACCTGTAAACTAAACAGAATGTCAATCTATCACGTGTGGTCCATAACCTGTGCAGTAATCCTTTAAACAATTTATCTTGAGCCTGTTTCTTGTTTGCTGTTCCCATGAAACAAGTCTATAGTTGTTGTCGGGCAGCAGGTCTTTTTTGGATAAGAAACATTTTTACAAGTGAGATTGCTACTTTCAGCATGTTACTTGGTACTTTTATGGAGCTGAATATAAATTATAATTAGTACTGCAGTGCAAGGAGAAGTTGTTTGAGTTGAGTGCTGGTTGTCTTTTATACTTCATTTTGACTGGCATTCCAGTAATGTTTTGAAAAAGTAATTTATTTTTTCATGCCTCACAACCTTTTTGTTTCCATCTAGATATTAGTAAAACCAAAAAAAACAAGTCAAACTGGAGCCAAATAAAAGAAATTTAATGTAAGCGCTTTCGGAACAGACAATACTCTTCCTTCATCAGACAAACAAGAGACACTTGGGTGTAGTTTTATAATGAGGCTACGTGCCAATAAATCAATTAATGCAAAACGTGTAATACTTTAAAGTAAAAACACCGATTTTTAAATGGAAACGTGAACAGTACCGATGTTATGAACACTGTTAAAAACCATGTTGAGAAAACATTGCAACAATACCCTATTCAAAATGCCTTTGATTATTCCATGCATGTATCAAAAGAAGAATAAATATTAAACTACAATAAACAATACAATAATAAAAAGAACACTAGTTGAAAACATTATGAGAGCAAATGAACCTAAATCTCACTACATAAAGCAATACACAGTCAAAAAGTCATGCTCTCAAACGATTTAACCATTTAAAAATCGGTGTTTTTACTTTAAAGTATTACACGTTTTGCATTAATTGATTTATTGGCACGTAGCCTCATTATAAAACTACACCCAAGTGTCTCTTGTTTGTCTGATGAAGGAAGAGTATTGGCTGTTCCGAAAGCGCTTTCATTAAATTTCTTTTATTCGGCTCCAGTTTGACTTGTTTTTTTTGCTTTTACTAGTTTGTGAAATTTTTTCATTTTTCGTTTGTATTTATGGCGAACCAAGTAGGAGCAGCATCACAAGGCTCTCTTTTTTCGCAAGAGGAGTCTGTTACTAGCGGTTTAAATAGATCCACTCCCGCATCCAAAAAGGTGAACGCCGTCGGGAATCTTACAGCCCTTTTACAAGCTCTTATGGGCCCGGTGGAAAATCTCTCTCAACGAGTGGAGACTTTAGCATCCATTTCCAATCCAGCAGGCAATGATATCGAGCCTGCATGCCATTTGGGAAACTCTAACTTGCAACACCCACCAACTCAGTCTAACGCTTTGCCTGTTCATGGCAGAAACGGGCTACCACCTCATAGCCAATTGAGAATTAATGCATTACCTGAAGCAGCCAGAGTTGAGCAGGTACCAACAACTCAGGTGGATTGTAACCAGCTGCCTGGCAGCAACACGCAGGAGGTTTCCAATGAATCTTTCCCTTCTCTCGGGAACTATTTAGGTAATGAAAACTTCTTCAGAGACACTCGTTTTGCCATTTCAGCTTCCCCTGAGCCAGCAGCACTGAGTAATCTTTCAAGTGACATCAATGTGTTTGACCAGAAATTGTTTCGCTGTAGAAAATTACAGCTCGAAATTGCGTATTTAGAAGAGTGCTTAAGAAAGGAAATTATTCCAAAAGGGCTCAGACAGTGGAGGTACCCTGTTGGGTTAATCGAACGGTCTGAATTCCATCACGAACTTTTGGACTTATTGAACAGACAAGGTTATGAATTTATTAAAGTTTGAATTAACTATTACAAATCAGAAGTTGCTGTATTAAAGTGAACTTGAAGTTTTATAATATTCAGTTCAGTCTAGCGTTGATTTTCCTCGTTACAAACACGAGGATTTTCAACAGCACTGAAGCCACTATGATTAAACTGACCAATGGTAAGAAGAAAAAATAGCAAGGGATGTTCAACAATACGCCAGGAAACCTGCATATCCTCCTCCACCACCTCTTTTCAACCCTAACAACTCTCAAGGTTCCTCCTACGGATTTAGGAATAACACTGACGGTGGTGATTCTAACATTCCCCTTGTTGAAACTGACATTCCTTCAGGGCAACACTCTATTCCTCGTAGAAGTGAACGCATTAGAAACAACCTCACCAATTATTTTTCTTCTAATAATCAAAACATTGTCAATAACAACAACAACCACAATAACAATCAACTAAACACTAGTTCTCAACAGGGTTTTCCAGTGCATCAGCCCAACCAATTGAACAAGCCGACGACATCCAAGTATCAAGGACGCACTTGAAACAGAAGGAACCAGTGCAAGAGATAGTTGGAACTAATGCACTAAACCCACAAATCCTCTCTAACTCTGGGGGTGATTTTCACATTTACAATTATTCAGATTTAAGTTTTCCTCAAGAGATTATAGACTTTTTTGCATTGGGTTTAACATTTGTTCCAGATTCGGGTATGAACCTGGTTAATACGATAGTTGACCTTAAACTATTTGTCAGAAAAATTAATCTTAATGCTGTAATGGGTACAAGTTCTACCTTTAACAATTCCCTCAGAGTCTCCAGTTTGTTCAACCCGCCGCTACACCCTAACATCCTTTCCTTCGAAAAAATGTGCGAAATAAATTTTAGATCTTTGAACACCACTGGATCAAGAAACAGAAAAGCACCTCTAAATATTAATGAAAATGAACGCGACTTTATTAAACTTTTGAAGGATTGTAAGATTAGGGTGATGAAGCCAGACAAGGGGAGTGGGTTGGTCTGTATAGATCATAGCTCATATACTTCAAGTATGATGGAGCACATTGACACTAAAACATACCAACTAGTAAGCTTAAATGAAGTTAATATGGCCTACAAAAAATCAAGTCTATAGTGGACAACCTTTTTATAGAAAAGGCCATTGACTTAGAGCTTTACAATTTTTTAACCATGCCAGCTTCTAGGATGGCATCACTGTTTGGTATACCTAAGATCCACAAGAGGATTCTTGATCCACCTTTTAGACCTATTGTCAACGGACGCGGACCCATCACCTATGGATGCGCTAAGTATGTTGATAGCATCCTTAGACCTTTAGTGGAGCAGGAACATCAAATATGTAGATACTCTTGGAGTTTCCTTAAGGAGCTTAGTAAAATCCCTTTCCATCATGAATATCAATTTTTGACAGTAGATGTAAAGGACTTGTATACGGTTATCCCCCAAACTTTGGGGTTGGAGTGAATTAGGGATTTTATGCAATCAAGGAAAGTGAATGATAACACGATTTATGTTGTAGAAACTCTCCTCGAGGTAGTGCTTACTAACAATTTTATGTGGTTTGAAGGACAAACTTTCCTTCAAAAGATTGGGGTCGCCATGGGGTCTTCCTGTGGTGGTAGTTTTGCCAACTGCATCATGGCGCATTGGGAGACTACTCTTTCAGAACCCTATTTTCCAGAACAATGTCGCTTGGTATACCCGATACCAAGATGACATGTTTGTATTATGGAAAGGCCCCATTGAGATAGTGCAGGAATTTATTACCACAATAACCTCTTTAACCAACTTTTTGGAGTTCACTTTTAATTTGCAAAGTGACATCATTAATTTCCTTGACATTCACATTCATAAAGATCTTGATAATGGTAGATTTAAAAGCACGATATATAGAAAGCCCACATACTCTAATTCATTCCTCCATTTTTCTAGCTGCCATCCCTACCACCAAAAAAGAGCGGTGATTAAGGGTCAAATGATTAGGGCAGCTAGAATGATTTCTGATGAGTCTGACTTTATTGAGGAATGCCATTTCTTGGAAAATATGTTCTTCAACAAAGGATATCCCTCAACTTTAGTTTCTAGTATCTCTACTGAAGTTATTACCAAAAGGCTAATAGGATACTTTAGACCCTTACTAACTACGGGCAATTTGGGTGAACAAGAAACCATCAGAGATGATGTTCAGAGTCTCCTAAACACTGAAACCCAAAGTTTCACAACGAGTTTTCTATGTACCTACAATTTAGACCATTCATTTATTAGGGAAATCCTTAACAAAAACTGGACGCTTATTATTGAGGACAGTAGTTTGAACAAGCTTCTTGGCAACAAACCAAAAATTACTTACAGACGAGGGCTCAACTTGAAGGCACTGCTAGAATATTCTAACAAGCCTTTAACCAACAAGAACAAGGGCATGCTTAAATGTGGAGCATGTCACCAATGTAGACACATAAACACTGCCTACCAATTTAAAATTAGGGATAAATATTATAAGATTCAGGGTAAATATTCATGTGACACTAAAGGAGTAGTTTATTCTGCTTGTTGTCAAGACTGTAAAGCTTTCTATATTGGAAAGACCGAACGGAAGCTTAAGCAAAGCATATATGAGCACCAGTATGCTATCTGCAGGGGAGATAAGACCAATGCATTAGCTAGGCACATTAATGAATTCCCAGACCACAGTTTCAAGTTCACTATTTTAAAACAAATGGGGTTAGATGAGAGAGGAGGGCCATGGCAAATTAAACTTGAAATGGAAGAACTGTTTTGGCAAATCAAGACTGCAGCTTACTTGACTGCAGGTCTTAATGAAACTGTTTCAGTTAAATGCTTCCTTAAATTTCTAGCCCTAAAAAGATAATTTTTATACTAGTATCGTTTGAGAACATGCCTTTTTGATTGTGTATTGCTTTATTAAGCAAGATTTAGGTTCATTTGCTCTCATAATGTTTTCAACTAGTGTTCTTTTTATTATTGTATTGTTTATTGTAGTTTAATATTTATTCTTCTGTTGATACACGCATGGAATAATCAAAGACATTCTGAATAAGGTATTGTTGTAATGTTTTCTCAACATGGTTTTTAACGGTGTTCATAACATCGGTACTGTTCACATTTCCATTTAAAAATCAGTGTTTTTACTTTAAAGTATTACACATTTTGCATTAATTGATTTATTGGCACGTAGCCTCATTATAAAACTACACCCAAGTGTCTCTTGTTTGTCTGATGAAGGAAGAGTATTGTCTGTTCCGAAAGCGCTTACATTAAATTTCTTTTATTCGGCTCCAGTTTGACTTGTTTTTTTTTGTTTTACTAGTTTGTGAAGTTTTTTCGTTTTTCGTTTACATCTAGATATTAAGTAAGCTGTCATGTAGCCAATGCACTGAAATATATTTTTTTCTTCTACACTTTGTTTTGTCTTGATTGGACTCTCATAATGATGGTTTGGCACCCAGGGCAGAGTATTTAATTAAAGTCCCAGTTTTTGTGGTTCAGAGCATAGCTCTGCCTCTTTCTACTTGGTCACACCCCTTCCTGTTGACCCCACCCATTCAGGTGTCTCCTGCAGCCCCCCTTTGATTTGAAGTCACCACCCGCCACTATCATTACTTCTCCTCAAGATAGCTCTCTCCCACTATCTGGTTCACTTTCTGCAAGTAAACCCTTCAGTACATCATTCTGCAACTCCCGACTGGAAGGTTGTAACATTACACTCCTCTTTCATTTTGACGTCCTCACTAAACAAATGATGTCAAAACAGCATTTCTAAATCTGTGGAAGGTTCATCTGACTTCTTCATATTGCCTAATACATTCTCCAACTCCACTGCTATTGTAAAATCAGCACCTCATTCAGTGATAGATACTCCAGAATCCGTGATCAACTCATCTTCCTCCCCAGACTTCTATGGCTGCACATCCTTGATACAAACACCTTTTTCACTGCCATTCACACTTCCAGATTTGCATACTGTTTCCCTGTCTATCTAGGCTGCCACTGCACCCAAAACAGAAGCAGGAAGTGCACAGACCAAATGCGTCCTCCTAGCAATTTCAAAAACTGAAGGGGAAGTTCCCCAATGCCGTGACCAAATTTCCCCTCATAGTATAAACACCACCTTGGGTCTTCCCTAAAAAGATGTCAGCAGCCTAAACTAGACTAAACTAGTCAACAAAGAATAGATTCATTTTCATTTCAGGCACACGTGATTCGTGATTAAACAGTATAATAAGATTCAGAAGTCTCCTGCTGACTACAGATTGAGTAGACAATATCATCCTTTCCCCAGAAGATGCCTTTAAATTACAAAAAGTAACATCTTGTTTTTAAAAATAGGTCATGTGCACTTTGGTAAGAATCTGGGCAAGTTTATTATGCCAGGTGTTAGAAACCAATGTAGATTAAGTTGTTATAGATCTGGGTACATTGATCAATGACAATCTGACCATTGATTACTGCCACATCAGTCTGCAAGGTCAATGGGCAGAATCCTATATAAACGCATTCTATGAACACCTTCAGGAATGCATGGATCATGCAATCCCAAATAAAACCAAGACCCAATCCTCTAAAGGCAGACGTCCTGTCTGGTGGACCCCAGCCATAAACAAACTATACAAAAGAAGGAGGAAGCTACTACATGATAGAGAAAAATACCAAAACGGGAAGGCATCTCTGATCAGTATTAGCAAAAAACTACGGGCACTCATAAAATCGTCTAAGGCCAGCTTTGAGAGAAAAATTGCACAGGACACTAAGGATAATCACAAGGCTTTCTTTAGTTATGTTAGGAACCTGGGTGGGAATTCCCAGATATGCTCAGAATTAGTCCAAAATGACAAAAAATACATCGAACCCACGGACATTGCCAACATCCTAGCTGACAGGTTCAGTGCAAACTTCTCCCCCCCTCCACCAAAAGGGCAAATATCTATCCCAGCAGAGTGCTGCCCCACTGACATCTCAGATGCTCAGGTAAGAGCCGCCCTCTCCAAAGCAAAAAACACAACATCAATGGGACCAGATGGTGTCCTGGGCTGCGTCCTACATGAACTCCAAGAAGAGCTAAACCCAAACATAAAACTACTGTTCAATCTCAGCCTTACTACAGGATATGTACCCAAAGAGTGGCGTACAGCAACAGTGGTCCCTCTCCACAAAGGTGGTGCCTTAACGGATCCTGGAAACTATCGCCCCCATAAGCCTGACTAGCTTGGTCTGCAAAGCTATGGAAAGGATCATCATGAACCTCATAAATAAAGATATTGGGGACCTACAGACACTGGATCCTACCCAGTTTGGCTTTGTTAAGGGCAGATCCTGCCTCTTAAACCTGGTCAATTTCTTTGAAACAGTCACCAAGGCCATTGACGAGGGGAAGGTGGTCCACACAGACTACCTGGACCTCGCAAAAGGCTTCGATACAATACCCCACTCGGGCATTATAGATAAGCTCACCAGCTTAAATATAAACCCCTATGTCACTAGATGGGTTGCAAACTGGCTCAAGGACAGAACCCACATGGTTAGAATTGCTGGAGCCATGTCAGACTCCAAACCAGTTACAAGTGGCATCCCACAAGGCTCAGTCCTGGGACCTCTCTTGTTCGGTATATATTTCTCGGAGGTACAGGCAAACATGGAAGGACTGTGGCTGACCAAGTTCGCAGATGACTGCAAACTGGGCACCATAATCGACTCTCCAGCCGACACAAGCATCCTCCAAAAGGGCCTCATAGAAATAGACAACTAGTGCCAGAGCTATGGCCTCAAGCTAAACGCCAAAAAGTGTATAGTCATCCCCTTTGGCAAAAACAAAGTGCCCACAAATTACCACATAGGTGGAAATCCATTAAGTACAGAAGAAATAATTAGGGACCTGGGGACCCAAGTTGATAGCAATCTCTCATTTGACAACCACGTGGCCAAACTGGTTAGAAAAACATTTTATATAGCCCACCTAATCATGAAGAGATTCACATCTAGATCAGGGGAGGTCATCGTGCCTCTTTACTCATCCCTCATCAGGCCCATAATTGAGTACAATGCCCCTTTTGGGATGTACCTTACCAGACACCTGCAGCAACTGGAAAGACCCCAAAAGTACCTCACCAAGAGGATCAAAGAGCTCAAACAGATGCCATATGCTGCCCGGTTAAAGAAGCTCCAGCTCTACTCAGTAGCATACCACCTGCTCAGAGGCGATCTGTGCATGACGTATAAAGCCATGTCCAACCTGGAATTAATGGACATGCTGCACCTCAGAAAATCCAAATCCCATCGAGCTATGCACTCGAGAGACTTGAACCTCAGCACTGAAATAAATAGGACATGCTGGAGGGACAGATTCATAACCCAGAGGCTCCCTTCACTCTGGAATAAAATCCCAGTCCAGGTTAGGCAGAGTCCATCATTGACTCTCTTCAAGAGGAATCTTGATGAGTGGATGGGAGATTGTAAGTTTACCCTGGGTATCACTTCTGTGTCACTGTTAGACAGAGGCACAGTATATTAACCTCAAAAAAGGACATAGCAAAATTAATTTAAAATGGGTGGCGAAAGCCAAACACACTCTGGTTAGGCTTATAAATGCCCTAGGGCAGATAGCCTAGTATGAACCTATGAACCTATGAACCTATATATGCTGAAAGTAAGTCATGATTATGTTATATGTCTGTCTAATATGCCACAGTGTAATGCTGCATTGTATAGTTAACTAAGCAAGCACCTTGTCTGGCTAGAAAAGTTTCAAAGATATATCTTTTTATCAAGAAGATTAACATTCTCAAAACCCCAACAAGCTGAATTAATCAGAATGGCTTCAACAATTGCCCTTATGCCTTTCAACTTGGTACCTTACTGCTCCTCGGGGCAGATGTGTGCCTTGTATTCCAGGCTCTGACTGTTACTCTAGTTTTCAAAGGTTCTGAGTGACACACCTTGTCAAAAATTATTCTTGGAATTTTTGAATGGGGGAATTTGTATGAAACAATCTCTAAATGACTGTGCCATCTCTGGAATAACCATCCCCTGATAGTAAAGTAACACTGAGATCATTTTATTTGTTTTATTTATTTATTTTACATTTGTTTATTGGGATAGTCTGATTGGAACCACATCCTTTTTCAGTGGAGGCGGAGAGAGAAAAGCTCCACATACAGGACAAAGATTACATTACATTTCATATGACATTAAACAGTCCTTATGTATAGATTATAGAGATTACATAACATTACTTACTACAATACACATTACATATGACATTAAACAGTCCTTATGTATAGCATTATAGAGATTACATATGATTGCATAGTACAATACACATTACATATAACAGTAAACAGTCCTAATGTATAATATTAAATATCTGTGTACATTAAATTACAAGAAGACAGTTGTCAGGCTTCATATTTATGGATATATGCCTGTTATTTATTTATTTATTTTACATTTGTTTAACAGAAAAATCCGCTACTGCAATATGAAGTGCGCGAACAGAAGCCCTACTCTGAAAACTCCAAGATAAATAAAAAAAAACAAAATTAAATTTTACAGTGAACACTTCTTTGCTGAGTCACTGCCCCTCACTTGAGAGTGAGGACACTTTCAATAACTGCTACCGCAACAAGAAGTCCACGAACAGAAGCTCTACTCTGAAAACCCAAAGAAAAATAAAAAAACAAAACTAAATGTAGGTGATTAAAGTATATCAGCTGCAGGATTCTTATATTGTTCTAGCTACACATTCATTTTTAACCTAAATCAAATGGCAATTCTCTCAAAAGGGGAATATGGCTAGGGAAAATAGATGCAATCCCTGTTGTAAGAGTCCACCCCCCACTTCCCATCTGTAAAACAAAAGGGTATAGCAAATCTATAATATCTAGTGCTTTTTTCTTCTTACTCTTTAATTTGGTTTACCCCTAATAGCTTGCAAGGGTGGTATTAAGTAAGCTTATTTTTTTTCCAAATACCTACCTGGAAAAGCTCTTTGATTGGTTTTTTTTTCTGATAATTTTCTCAAACATTCAGGGTCTACCCATTTCATTCACCCTCACTACACTCGGGCTCACTCCACTCCCCTTTCCTCTACCTTACACCCATTCTCACCCACCCCAGAATACCCCAAATTTATACCCAATCCCTCTTTTTCTCCTCCCCTACAATTATCCAAGCACCACATAACTTCACACCAAACATCCAAACCCCTCCCCCTCACACCCAACTTGCCCCACTCTACTACCAACCTATTTCTTCTCCCTGTTTTTCTCCTATTACATACTTCCTTCTTAATACCATATAGCTATCGCAATGATGATATTCAGCCTATTACTAAGATCAGTACTAATACTCCGTACCTCTTTAACATCTTATTACACCAACCTTAATTACCAGAAACCCATACCAACTTTATCTCAGTCCACAAACACTTAATCAGTATTCCTTATACTATCTCTCCCTCACTACTTAACAAACTCCTGAAACTACTCCCCTCCTTCTCCCCTAAACTCAAACTGAAACATTACATTTACACCTTTTTTTCCAAAACCCACACTCCTTCAGACAATCCTCTTACAAGCCGGTGAAATGCATCCTAACAAAGGACCCACAATACCAACAAATTCCCCCATCACCCCATCACCCAAAACCTTAACCTTTCTATCTATTAATATACAAAGTCGATCTAATAAAGTTACCGAACTACGTGCATGGATCTCGCACCACCCCTGGTTAAAACCACATATCAGTAACACACACATTCTGCCCCCTGGGTATAATATTTATCGTCAAGACAGAGTCACAAAAAAGGTGGAGGTGTTGTAATTCTTTACTCTGAACACCCGAACCTTTCCCCTTTCCCACTGCCCATCCTGACTTATACTCAGCTGAAATACTACTACTAAACTGCCACATCAACAATCTATAGCCCACCGAGCAAAACCATCCCTGTTATTGAAAATATACTATCCTAGATCTCTCAATATATACCATATAAAACTATAATACTTGGAGACGTAAATATAGAATGGAATACACTAAATACTGAAGCCCCTACCCAAAGCATTAATTTGTTTGGATTTACACAACTAATCAATACCCCACTTGTCTAAACAAGCAGTCCAGGTTCTACACTTGACTACATTCTACCCACTGACCTTCACCTCTACCATAACCCATGCTCACTTTCAGATGCATTAAGTGACCACTTACCCATCTACATCCAAAGGCATTCACCCCAACTTAACAAACCTCATCTCTAGGTACTGCTGTAAACTCTCTGTCTTCGATCCTTCCACTTTCAGCAATGAACTCACATCCATCAATTGATCTAGCCTGCACAGACTTTCTCTTAATGACGCAGTACTAGAATTCAACAGCATGATCCTAAAGATCCTTAACCTAGCACCCCCTTGTAAAACAAGAATAAAATACAGTTATGCCACCAGCTCACAAAAGGTACTCATATATTTATGCACCAAAAAGACTCTGCCTGGAAAGTGTGGCAAAAATCCAAATCCCCTAATCACCATCAGGCCAAAAGACAAATATACAATAACAAGAAAAATTTCTACTATAAAGACCAATTCACCCAACAGTCCAACCCTAAAAACTTCTGAACAAACATCAACGCTATCGTTCACCCTGGAAAACCTCAAACCCCTAGCCTGTATCCCAGTCTCTCTGCACAAGACACCACCTCTCTCCTTATCCAATTCTTTATTGACACCATCAGTAAACTAACACCAACCAAAACCCCAACACCACTTCTCCACCACAACCTCAAACAAAGGAGGTACTCTTCTCTCTCAAACCCATCTCAACCTCTTACATTAAGTCACTCCTCCAAAAGCTTAAACCTTGTTCTCCTTCTGCTGACAATCTACCCCCTCTCTTTCTCAAGCTAGCAGCCAAATCTATTGCCTACCCAGTCTCTATACTCATAAATAGATCCATCAAAGAAGCCGCTGTACCTGACATCTAGAAATCATCCTTTATAATACCCCTTCACAAAGGAGACAACTCCACTGATCCTTCCAATTATAGACCCATTGCTATCCTTTCCCCGTATCTAAAATCCTAAAAAAGTGTATACATTCCCAAATGCTCAAATTTCTCATCCATAATAATCTCCTGACCCCTACTCAACATGGCTTTCGGCCAAACCATAGTACTTCCACAGCCCTTCTATCTTTCACACACACTATTACAGAAGCTCGTGATAATAACAAACTGGTCTTAAGTCTATTCTAATAACAAACTGGCCTCAAGTTTATTCTTAGACCTATCGAAAGTCTTTGACATGGTATCCCACTCCATACTTCTAGGCAAGCTTGCCAGACTACATCTATCACCCACCACCCTCAAGTGCTTCTCCAGCTATCTTGCAAATAGAGAACAATCCATCAGATGGCAATCTTCCTGCTCCACTTTTCTGCCCATTCATACAGCCGTTCCCCAAGGCTCCAGCCTGGGACCACTTCTTTTTAATATCTTCACCAATGACCACTATACCTCAACTTCTCATTCTACCCTTATATAATACACTGATGATTCCACACTTATCACCACCTCTGACAAACTTTCAAAACTTCAAGCACTCACACAAGAATCTTTCCTTTCAGTAGAAAATTGGCTAACTAAAAATCAACTTATTTTGAATCCAAAAAAGACTAAACTTCTCTTTCTCCCTAAATCAAGTAACCATCTCAAACAATCTTTCACAATTTCCTCTTCAAACAAAATCATCATTACAGTAGAGCACCGCACAATTACTTGGAATGACAATAGATGATCAACTAAAATTTGATCTACACATACAGCAGTCCATCAAAAAAACAAACAAACCAAGAACTTGGTCTCCAGTATTGTAACAAGAAATTCCTAACCACTGACTCTCGACCCTCCTTGGCCCAAGCCTGTTTGCTTCCAACCCGTCTCTATGCAGCTCCAGTTCTTACAAATCTCTAATCATCTCTCCTTACTAAGCTTGAACACACTTACAGCCTACAGAAGTTCCAAGAATTACTTGTGATTAACTTGCAGACAGGTTTCACCAGTAATAAGTACTGCAGAAACAATGTGAAGAATGCTTTATACAACCCTCCCCCAAATGTTGCAACTTTATAAAAAAAATAATTGTTTAAATTTAATTCTTATAAATAGATGGCCTTTACTCAACAAGTAGGTAATGGCTGAAATCTGATACTGGAGCTCTTTAACAAATACCTTAAAGTTCTTTTGTATACACCTTATTTCTTTTTTTTTAAACAAGTTTATTAGTTTTAACATACAAAATAAATATTATGACAATCTTATGCAAGCAGTTAACATATAAACAGTTATAACATATGATAAAACAACTAAAGTATTTACAAAGACATCCACTCTAAATCAAATCAATTAATTAAACTGTAACATCTTACTAATAAAACTAAGACTGTTTTAACACATTTTGTAAGGTATCCCATATATTATAGTAAGATGTTTTCCTAATGGTTCTTGACTTTATTGTCATTAGTTCCATATGACACACTTCAATCATAACATTTTTAAATTCATTAAATGAAGGAGGAGTATCTGAAATCCAGTTTCTGGTTATTATTTTTCTAGCCACTGCTAGAATTGACCATAATAAAGGAAGTTTAACTTTTTTAACACATTTAGGAACAGGGGTGTTAAATAGTATAAGTGATTTAGAGACTATGAAATTATCTGTAAAAAGAGCCTGCAAAAAATCATTGATTAACATCCAATATTCCTTCAATTTTATACAGTCGTAAAACATATGTGCCCAATCAGCATTTATTTCTACAGTGCATCTCTTACATATGTTATCTTTTTTGTTTATTTTTTTCATCATTAAGGGTGTATAGAAAGATCTATGTAAAAATTTTCAGGTATAAAGTCTCCAATTAATAGAAGAAGTAGTTTTATAAGCAGATTCCAATATATATTGTTTATCTTGTTGTTTTGGTAATTCACCATTAATGGAATTGAAATAATTCCAGTAATTATCTGAACTATAATAGGTTTCATCTCTAATAATTTTATGTATGTGTGAGAGCTTACCTTTATCAGAAACCCTATGTTGTAAATGTAATATCAAGTAGTCAATCAGTATTGGAACAGATTCTTTAACTGTTAAAGACATTAAGTCAAGTTTGTCAGCAAGATGTTGTCTAAAAGTTTGAATCTCTAACCAACATGTTTCTCTCAAATCAAATTCTTGCTTTAAGAAGTCTACATTTTTTACTTTATTGTCTGACAGCATCTGATACCAATACTTTAGATTATTCTCTGTGACTAGAAGAGTTCTTTCAGAGGTGGATGATAAAAGAATTCCTTGTGTATACGTTATAGGAAATAAAATAAAATTCCATTCCTTATACTTAGGATATATATATATATATATATATATAAAATTACGATATCTAATAATAATATTTAATGGGTAACTAGTTATATATTTTGGTGTAATAGATGAGGTACAAAACTCTTTAAGTAACCATAACATGGGATTGTTTATAATAGTATTTTTGTGTGTTAATGATAATTTTGTGAAGTGCATGCTAATTAATTCCCAATATTCCTTCCGTTTTGCAACATATGACTGATCTATTAGTAATGTTATAACTTTTATAATAGAAGAGCTAGCATATAAATCAAAGTCTGGAAATGATATGCCCCCTTGGGACCAACTATTAGTATGTTTCTTTAATGCAATCCTAGGTCTATTAGGTGCCCATAAGAAATTTAACATTTGTGAATTTAATTTCTTAATAATTATTTTTGTAGGTGGGAGTATTATTGATTGTATTATGTATAATATCTTTGGGAATATTATCATTTTAATAATTGTGAGTCTTTCTTCCATGGTAAAAAACATATTGTTCCAGCTATTGAAATGATTTTGTATATTATGAAGACAATTATTATAATTATGATATATAATGGATTTAATATCTTTAGTTAATATTATGCCTAAATAAGTTATTTGACCTGAATTGGGTATGTATTTGAGAAAATCATTAGTAAGAACATTTTTTTCCTGTGTATATTGGTAATATTTTAGTTTTTTCTTCATTAAATATCAAACCAGAAATATTCTTGAAATCTGTCATCTTATCAAATAATGACTGCATAGAAGAATTTGTCCCTGCTGATGTAATTAAAACATCATCTGCAAAAAGTTGGATTTTAGATATTGTATTTTCGTCTATACCAAATCCATCTATATCATTGCTGTTTCTAATCAAATTAGCCCAAGGCTCCATTATTAAAGTAAATAATAATGGTGAAAGTGGACACCCTTGTTTTGTACCTTTTAATATGGGTATCTTTTATGAGACATATGTTCCAATTTTAATGAATGCCAACGCTCCTTTATATAGATGTTCAATTAAACTCACAAATGTATTAGAGAAATTTGTACACTTCAATAAGATAAACAAATAGTCCCAACTTACTGAGTCAAATGCTGAACTTATATCAAGGCTGATGAGTGTCAAATCTTTCTTTTTTCTGTTTGCATAATCAATCAGAGTGAAAGTTCTCCTTATATTATCAAAAGTATTTCTATTTGTAATAAAGCCTGCCTGATCTATATCTATTATACTTGGAATGATTGTCTTTAATCTGTCAGCAAATATATTCATGAACATTTTGTAGTCAACATTAAGCAATGAAATGGGTCTGTATGAAGTGCATCTAGTTGGATCTTTATTGGGTTTCAAAATTGGTGAAATAAATGTATTGCCAAGATGGGGGAATTGTCAATTCATTTTGAGCTGAAATGAAAACCTTATGTATTAATGAATAGGTACTCTTAGGAAAGATTTTATAAATCTCAGGAATAATACCATCATTACCTAGTGCTTTGTTTAATTTAAGTTTATTTATTTGTGTGATAACTTCTGTATATGAAATATTTTTATCTATTAATCTAGCCTGTTGTTTATTAAGTTTTTTATTCATGTTTGTAATTATAAAGTTCTTTATTTTGTCTTTAGATTCCATATTAATGTTATTATGGTTAATGTTATGAAAGTGATTTCTAAACTCGTCTAATATTTCTGGTAAACTAGAGACATTCTTCTTTTTCCTTGGAGAAAAAATTTCTTTGATGTGATTTTGTTTATTCAGCCTTTTCGTTTTATTTTTAAGTCTATGTAAGTATTTGGGACTTATTGAGTAAGACAAAAATTTATATTTCTCCAATGTTATTTTGACTTTGTGATTTAAAATTTCTTTGTATTTCTCATTTAATTTATTTATTTCCTCAATGACTTTTTTGTCCATAATATTTTCCTTATTATTATGTTTATATGAGTCTAATTTGTTTTGTATGTCTATTAATTCCCTGTCCCAAGTTTTCCTTTTATTATTATACCATCTAATACTTTGTCCATATAAATAAGATTTTAGAGCATCCCAAATGTAAATAATGGAAATGTCAGGTATAGTGTTTAAGTCCAAAAAATGTTGTACCTCTGTAAGTATGTAATCTTTATAATCTTTTAGTTGAGTTAGGTATGCAGGTATTCTTTTGATCTGAACATTATGAGTAATATTTACCATAAATTCAAAGACAATTGAATTATGATCTGATATAGGGCATGAAATGATCTTAGAATTAGTTAGGTCAGTTACCAGTTGGTTAGAAATAAAGACTCTAGCTATTCTTGAATAAGTTCTATGTCTGTTAGAAAAAAAAGTATATGGTAATGATTTTGAATCTGTCTGATTATTAATATCATTCAAATGATATAAATTAATGAAATCCTTTAAATGTTTTGCATTGGATGTGATTTTCATTTTTCCTATAGTAGTAGTATCTTTTTCATGCAGGATACAGTTAAAATTTCCTGCTAAAATAATATCTCCTTTAGAAAATGATATAATCTTATTGAGATGGTATTTCACTGTATTAGTGCCAATTCCTGGTATCCAGTTTACGTTAATCAATGTATAGACTTTCCCATTAATCTGTATTGTAACCAGGCAGAACATTCCTTTGTCATCTTTATATGACTTAATAATTTTAGGTGTGGGCATATTTTTGTTCCATAAAATAGCCACTCCTCTTTTCTTCTGTGTGTGTTCTGAGCTAACCAAGACTGTATATTTATTAGTGGCTAATTTATCTATATCTTTTTTCAGGAGATGTGTTTCCTGAAGGAATATTAAGTTGGCTCTATGCAGATTAATATATCTCATTAAACTTGTCCTTTTACATGGGTTATTCAATCCATTAATGTTTAAAGAAATTCCTTTTAAAGTTACCATTTAACTTTTATAAACATATAAAACATATAATCAGAATAGCATTTACTAAAGTAAGTATTATTATGTCTCCTCCTTTAGGTATTATATTAATTATCGCTGCATTTAGTGAAAATCTTATGGAATTTTGTGAAATTTTAACTTTTATTTGTAGTGACAGTGAGTTTATAAAATGTGATGTGGATGTCAAAACTATGTACACATAACAAAAATCAGGTGAAAATATTGTTTGGATTAAACAATGCATCCAGCCTGGAGTTAAAAACTCCAACTTCGAGTAGCAAATACCACTCAAGTTATCTCCCTATCCTAAGCAGCAGTACCCCCAGCTGCCACCAAAATTAATTAAATACTAACTTTTATTAACTAAAGTTAAGCTCATTATTTTGATTATCTATTATAGCAGGACTTAAACAATTTAAATAACAGCTTCTTATTTTACAGTATAATAAATAAAAGAAGAACAATTGTGTAATTAATGTAATAGTTAAATATGAAAGTTAAGAAATAGGTTATTATAACATTTACACTAACTAATCTTTATGATAATATATAAGAAACTAAAATAGAACTTATAATCAATATTCCTAACCTGTATTATGTATATCTCATATTTGTTTACTTTAAAACTTATACAATAAATGAGTCATTATAAATCATCTTTGAGAAATAGATTATTCTTGAGAATACCTTTGTATTATCATTTAAACATTTTATAATCATCTTAACAATGTTATGTATATCTATTCTATATAATGTATACATTATCATAATAGCATTCTAACAATCTTGAAAGAGAGAGCAGAGGAGAGAGAGAAAAAAAAAGATACCCTTTTGGCTGTTTAATAAAAACTTGTAATGATAGGTTCTTATTATATGTTTATGTTCATTTGAATTTAATAACATTTATTATCTAAGGCTATTATGACTCAAAATATTATTTACATTAGAGTATTCATATTACTGTTAGTAGTTTTAAAACTTTAAACTACATGCACTAGAAGCTTCCTTCTCTTACTTGTTCTTACCATTTAAATAAAAATGATTATTCTCAGTATATGAGATAAAAGAACATACTACAAAGCAATGTTGATCTCTAGTTATGCATAAATCATTGTGATGAAAGCCTGCTGTATCTTATATATCTGCACTGCAGCTTTAAAATGCATCACATGACATTTTCTTCTGAAATAGAATCATAATAATGCACATACTTAGTTATCTTTGTTAACATAAATGCATTATAATATTATATATCCTTAAATTATAAGCATCTATATGCATTGAGGTGCAGCAATTATATAAGCTTTCAGAATCATATATGCATGAGTTTAGCTTCTATGCATTCTAAATTATTTCATTTGTTTACTATGGCATATTAAGCCATTAAAAATCATTATAACCTTCACATTTTATAAGTTACATCTTAAATAAGTAAATTATTATAAAGAAAAACTCACATTTTGTTGTCATAAAGTTCATTTTTCATCACAATACCGCATTTACAGCAGTTCTACTTCCTGAAACTGGTTTACTTCTTGAATTTGCGAAGTGTCTGTGTGAAATCAGGGGTCAAAGTTCAAAATGGCTGCTTTCAGCTTCTCTGTGCATTTGCTGAATGTTGAAGCTTTTAAATCGGCTCGAGGACACTATTCACGAGGATACCTATAAATTGTCTCTTATAACATTCTGACGGGAATTTTAGTAAAAGTAAGTGACAAACATTCATTTTGAATGTAGAAAGATTAATACAGTGTAAAACCTTCTCGAAGCACTCCACAAGTCATTGCAGTCTCTATGGCAGTGAAACCAAGCCTTCAATTATTTAGCATAAACATTTCTTATATTTATGTGTCCCATTTCATTTTCTCATTCAAAGTATGTTACAAACACACATCAGTATTATCAGAACCTTATTACTTCTTAAAAAAAAAAAAAAAAAACTACCTACATAGATATTTAACTTGCTGTTTGTTTTAGTAAAGTAAAACCTGAGACACATTACTTACAACTGCTTTAGTTCTAGTCAACTACAGGTATATCATAACATATTATTTAATATTATGTGTTTAAGCAATTTAATCATAGTATAATATATAGCAGTTTTATTTAAACAGCATAATTTTAAAGAGATAATACTTTATTTTTCCCTCTTTTCCCTTCTTTTCATCTTTCCCCCCTCCCTGCCCTCCCTCTCCCTCTCATATGTGTTTAGTTTAAAGAGAATGCTATTATTTAAAATAAAGAAAGAAAGAAAAATATAACATATTACTAACCTTAGGTCTCTTAGTTACAAAAGACAAACAAGTTGATTTATATCAGGTTATTTGTTCCTTATGAAAGTTTGATTATTCATAAAACAAACTTCAGTTCTTGCACATTAGTATAACTTTGTACAAATCATTAAGATATTTATGGTTTTCTTGTAAATGCAGAAACTGTAATTAAAGAGTTCAAAGAAATATAAAACATGTCATTTGTTTTTTAGTCTTTTTTGTTTCTCTGATGTCTTCCAAGATGTTCCTGTTGCCATTCTTTTTAATGAAGGACTTGCCCATTCCATATCCTCCATTTTGTCTAGTATTTTATTTTTTTTAATATATAACAAAGCAGAGTCCAGGTCTTCAAAAATTTTAGGGCCATCAGTTAAAAAGATTTTCAGTTTGGAAGGAAATAAAAGATGAGTTTTGAACTGTGCTTTCTTAAGCTCTCTTATTAATGGTAAAAAGACTTTTCTTTTTGATATTACCAAAGAAGAATAGTCATTGTCAAAGCGCACAGTTGCTTCATTAATTTTTATAGGTGATTTAGCCCATGCAGATTTTAATACCATCTCCTTGTCATAAGATGATACAAATCTTACAATAACTGATCTAGGATAATTTTTATTTGTACTAGAAATGGATAAAGATCTGTGAGCTCTTTCAATGGCAAAAGAAAATGCCTCTGACAGATCTAAAGTTTTGGGAAGCCAAGTATTTAAAAAAGATGTAATGTTATTACCTTCTATATTTTCTGGCAGTCCAAAAATCCTTATATTGTTACGTCTGGATCTGTTTTCCAAGTCATCTAGTTTGGATTGAAGGTGAGTGTTTTGTTTCAATAAAAATTCAGTGTTCATTTCTTCTTCCTTAATTCTGTTGTCCATATCATTAAGTGCCTCTTCTATACCTGTTATCTGGGCTTTCTGATGTTGTAGATCTTGGTGTAGCACATCCATTTGTTTTGTGGTTTTCTCTATAAAATTGTCAATTTTAACATCCAGTCTGTTCATTTTAGTTGTTAGTTGCTGTATAGTTAATAATAATGTCTGAAGCTCTTTCTTAATGCTGGAATCCTGACTGTTAGCCTTGCTGGAACTCATTCTGAACAGAAGTGATGAGAGAGAAATTTCCAAAAAGATTTCTGACAGGAAAGTCAGTTAAATTTTCTTTCTTTTTTGGATATTATTAAAAGTAATGATAGTCCAAATGTTTGTAGAAAGAAAATTATTCCATTAGTTGAGTTTTGAAGTAATAATTTCCTGTTAATGTAGTTATGTTGGTGGAGCTGAAGAAATCTGCTGCTACCCTGTGTTCATCCTTGGCCACGCCCCAATATAGACCTTATTTCTGAAGCTTGTGTTGTAAAGTTTTAAAACTTATTTTTGTTATCTGCCTAGTGAAAGTTGTTCATATTACTTCTTTAAAGTTCTGCAAGTAAGTTAATTTCATGTGCTATGGATTTATTTTATTATGCTATGATTGTTTGTTTTAAATTAATTTAATATCTGCAACAAGACCACCTTTAGGAATTTGACTTGTAAAATAAACTGACTGATTTTCTTGAAGACTGATGTGGAATTGCTATGACAAACCTACTTTGAGTGATAAAACCATGGCTACAGTTAAACACACACACTGAGCTGTCCACCTGAAAAGAATATGTAAACACCATCTACTGGCCAGACAAAAATGCTACCTGTAAAAAATGTCTGCAGGTCTTTGCCAGGAAAAACTGCCATAACACAGGGAAACAGTGTGCTCCAGGCTTGGATTTAATTCTATATGCCACACTTGTGTGACGTGAGTGCAGTCAGCACCCAAGAAAAAAAATATGTTGGGCATTAACTCCTAACAATATGTCTGACCATACCACATGTAAGAAGGAATAACGTTACAGACATCTTCAGCCAAAACCTGAGTACCCCTTTATAGATGTAAGAAATCAAACGGTGTAAAAATTCTGTGCAGGACCTTATCAAAGTCAAGACATTCCAGTCTGGGACAGTTTACTTTCACAAAGACTGAACACTTAACTGCCAGTCTGCTGAGTCCCTGCTATGCCATTTATACAATTCTGGTGACATCTGACAAAAAAGACAACAGTGAGGAACTGTATTTAATTGGTAGCAAATCCTTCACATGCCAATGGTTTTCAGGTATCTCCCTTGATTTTATCACAAAATTTGTACTGTCTTTCTCCCTTTGTGATTTTTTGCACTAAATCAGTAATAGTAAAGTTAATTTGATAAAGGTAGACCAGACAGACATCTTTTTCACAGAAAGTACATATTAATGCAAAGCCTGTTATTCAAGTCTCTATGCAAACATAAGAACAATACTAGTTACAGAACGGGACTAAAAGTGGAAGTGTCTGGAGTTACATCAGAAATAAATATGCCTCAAAGCTGGTCAAACAGGACAACACACTTAGGCTTTTCCACATTCAAATCACCACAGGCAAAATCCCACATCACTTTCTTTCAAGCTATTAAGTCCCCCTCTATGACCCAGGAAACCCATACCTTGTATTTAAGCTTACTGAAAACACTCACCATCCTACCCAATACCATATTCATGGGCAATTTAATTACCCCACTATTAACTGAAAATCATATATGACATCAAACATGCTGGCACAGAGATTCCTGGTTTCTGTAAATACAAACTCCTTGGACCAGACTGTGCATACACTGACCAGCGGGGCAAATACACTGGATCTGGTCTCTAATATGGGAGAGTGCTGCACCCACAGTGGTGCAATGTCCTCTCTGGCAAGGTCAGACCACAAAACAGTCTCCTTTGAAGAAAAAAAATGGAAACTTGGCTAATCCTGGAATGTTCAGCAACAACTCTAAGGCATACTTCCTACTATTATGTGGTAACCTGGCAAAATCCCAAGTTTCCATAAACCCTGAAAACACTTTTGCCTATATCGAACTGTTCACCAAAACCCTATACAAGTATGTTAATAGCTTCATAGATGCTGCTGTACCCACCAGGGAGAAGTGCAGAACTAACCCAAAAAAACAAGCCACCCTGGTGGAATCACAACATTACTAGGCTCTATAACAGAACTAACCCAAAAAAACAAGCCACCCTGGTGGAATCACAACATTACTAGGCTCTATAACAGAACTAACCTAAAAAAACAAGCCACCCTGCTAGAATCACAACATTACTAGGCTCTATAACAGAACTAACCCAAAAAAACAAGCCACCCTGGTGGAATCACAACATTACTAGGCTCTATAACAGAACTAACCTAAAAAAACAAGCCACCCTGCTAGAATCACAACATTACTAGGATCTATAACAGACAGAAGAAAATCATGGCAAAAAATAAGTTGTGTAGCACACAGCACAATAAAAGCACACTCATCAAACTAAACAAACAACTCAGATAATACATAAAGTCTACCAAAGCCAAATTAGAGGTAAATTTAGTCTCCCAGGCCAAGGACAGCCATATGGCATTCTTTAGCTATGTCTGCAACCTCAAAGGCAATACACAATTGTGTGCAGAGGTCATTGTTAATGGAGCCACCTTTACTGAGCCAGAAGATATAGCAAACCTCCTGGCTGATAAATTCATCTCCAGCTTTACCCCTGTCTCCCCCTCAACCTTCCCTCAGGAAATACCATCAAATATAACTCCCCCTACTTTCACTGGGGAACAAGTCTTCAATACTGCCTGTAAGGCCAAGAACAATGCATTGATGGGCCCAGACAATATCCCAGGATGCCTTCTAAATAGCATGAAACTTGACCTGTCATCCCATCTGGAACTGCAATTTAACTGTAGCCTCCAAACTGGCTTTGTGCCTAACAAATGGAGAACAGCAACAGTTATCCCTCTGCACAAAGGTGGGTCATCTTCAGACACTGGAAACTACAGATCCATAAGTCTCACTGTCTCATATGCAAAGCCATGGAAAGACTTCTCATGAAAATAATTAATAACTACATAGAAAACCTTCAGGCACTGGACCTAATCCAATCTGGTTTTGCCAAGGGCAGGTCATGCCTACTCAACATGGTGGACTTCTTTGAGAAGGTCACCAAAGCAATGGATGAGGGCAAAATGGTTCACACTGCCTGCCTTGACCAGGCCAAGGTATTTGACACAATACCCAATGCTAGCATTGTTGACAAACTCAAGATCTTAGGTATAAACCTTTATGTCAGCTGGTGGATAGCCAGCTGGCTTACAAACAGGACCCAGAAAGTTAGAATTGGGGAGTATACCTTTGCAAAGAGGCCAGTCACAAGTGGAGTCCCACAGGAGCCTGTCCTGGGAATGCTGCTTTTTGGCATTTACTTCTCTGAAGGCAAGGACAATGTCAGGAACCCCTGGCTGATGACTGCAAATTAGGAGGTGTCATTGAATCCCCCCACTGATACTAATGTTCAACAAGAAGGGCTGACACAAACAAATAACTGGTGTCAGAACCAAAGCCTAGCTACTAGGAAGTGTATAATAGTATCCTTTGTGAAGTCATCCACACCTGAATCATATTAACAACACACCCCTAACAGTCAACCCAATAGTCAGAGGCTTGGAGATTCACATAGACAGTAATCTAGCCTTTGACAATTACATGTCTATAGTACTGAGGAAATCATTCTATGTTGCGCAAGTTATAAACAAAGGTAAGGCATCTAGGTCCAAGGATGTCATTGTTCCACTGTATTCAGCATTCATCAAACCTGTCATTGAGTGCAATGCTCCATTTGGTATGTACATAACCAGGCACATCTAACAAGTGGAACATCCACAAACATTCCTCACTAAAAGAATGCAGGGTGCAAGTAACATGTCCTGTGCAGACTGCCTCAAAGCCCTATCCCTATATTCGTCTCTCTCTCTCTCTCTCTATATATATATATATATATATATATATATATATGTGTGTATATATATATATATATATATATATATGTATATATGGATTCACTACAGAAGCCAGAAATACTGAAATCTCCAATTTCAATATCTCGTGCCCAAGAAGTTGAATCCACAAAACAACGAAAACTGAAAACCGCAAAATTCAAAACCTCAAATACCGGAGGTTTTGAATTTTGCGATTTTACTACATACACACACACACACCATCCACTAGACAAACACACAATCACTCTACTACATGAAAGCAGGGAGGCAAGCCCCCCTGCACCCCCCCACTCAAATATTCTCACTCTGAGGTCGCACTACATACAAACACACACAAAACACCACCACACAAGCTACTTTCTCTTCGCACACACACATCACAGCAACAAAACACACTGACACACACCACTGCCCCTACCCAAACCCCTTAACACACACACACACACACACACACACACACACACACACACACACACACACACACACACACACACACTGACACACACCACAGCCCCTACCCAAACCCCTTAACACACACACACTTACCTGAATACATGGCCATAGCGGAACTTTAGAAGTGCGAAATTCAAAACCTCCGGTATTCGAGGTTTTGAATTTCATGGCTCTAAACATTCGCTATTATGTGGATTCGACTTCTTGGGCTCGAGATACTGAAATTCGAGATTTCATTATTCCGAGCTTCTGAAGTGAAGCCATATATATATGTATATATATATATATATATGTATATATATATATATATATATATATATATATATATATATATATATATATATATATAGGCTGTTGAAGGGAGATCTATGTCTGGCATACAAGTCATTGTCAACCCCCACTTTGATGGACCTCCAGCATATCCACAAAATAACCAGGATTACCCATTCTAAAGACTTAAAATTTGCTTATAATAAAACTAGAACCTGCTGGAGAGACAGATATGTATCCCAGAGACTATCCCATCTATGGAACAGCCTCCCCATCCATGAGAAGCAGATGGTATGTATCCCAGAGACTGTACCGTCTCTAGAACAGGCTCCCCTTCCATGTGAAGCAGATGATATGTATTGCAGAGACTGTCCCGTCTCTGGAACAGGCTCCACAAACATGTGAAGCAGATGGTATGTATTGCAGAGACTGTCCCGTCTCTGGAACAGGCTCCCCAAACATGTGAAGCAGATGGTATGTATCGCAGAGACTGTCCCATCTCTGGAACAGGCTCCCCATCCATGAGAAGAAGATGGTATGTATCGCAGAGACTGTCCCGTCTCTGGAACAGGCTCCCCATCCATGAGAAGCAGATGGAATGTATTGCAGAGACTGTCCCCTCTCTGGAACAGGCTCCCCATCCATGAGAAGCAGATGGACTGTATCGCAGAGACTGTCCCGTCTCTGGAACAGGCTCCCCATCCATGAGAAGCAGATGGAATGTATCGCAGGGACTGTCCCGTCTCTGAAACAGGCTCCCCATCCATGAGAAGCAGATGGAATGTATCGCAGAGACTGTCCCATCTCTGGAATAGGCTCCCCGTCCACAAGAAGCAGATGGGATGTATCGCAGAGACTGTCCCGTCTCTGGAACAGGCTCCCCATCCACGAGAAGCAGATGGAATGTATTGCAGAGACTGTCCCGTCTCTGGAACAGGCTCCCCATCCATGAGAAGCAGATGGAATGTATCGCAGAGACTGTCCCGTCTCTGGAACAGGCTCCCCCTCCATGAGAAGCAGATGGTATGTATCCCAGAGACTGTCCCATCTCTGTAACAGGCTCCCCCTCCATGAGAAGCAGATGGTATGTATCCCAGAGACTGTCCCGTCTCTGGAACAGGCTCCCCCTCCATGAGAAGCAGATGGCATGTATCCCAGCAGATTTCCTCCCTAACCTAATTCAAGTGTAACTTGGACAACTGGATGGAAAACAGGAACTTCATCTCTGGCTTGGCACCTATGTCTCTAATGGACTCAGGTAGCCTGTAAATGATTCATCTACCAAGCCCCTGATTACACTTATCATGGGTACAAAAACTTGTCAGAGATTTGGGATGCATGTCTAGGCTTAAAGAGGCCCTTGTGGTCATTAGCCTAGTAAACACCTATGCACCCATGAATCTAAATGATTTGATACTGTCTGGCCAACCAATCATTGCTGTATCTCTTAACAGATATGTTTCTATGTCCTCCCTTGTACAGATTATTTCATATAAGCAGTTGTGAAATAATCTACATAGCATCCAATCCTTTTTACAAAAAGTAATCTTTGAACTCCTGAAGTAACCTCAGATATTTATACTAGCTATATGCATCAGTTTATTAGTTTCTACTGAATTTCTAAGTCAAGTTTCTGGAATCTCACCAACATTCCTTGTAGCCTTGATGGAGCCTTATAAAGAAACTTCCTAAAAATGCTCTGTTCTGACTTATTGTCTGAATCAGCTATAATTGACATCCCATAAATATCAAGAAACTCTTGACAAGCAAAAAATTATTAACATTTTTCTTTTTTTCTTTCTTTCTCTCTCTCTCTCTCTCTCTCTCTCTCTCTCTCTCTCTCTCTGTCTATTCATCACTTTACCTAAAACCCTTGATTCATATCTGGTCTACCTTCTCACACTAATGCTGCTCTGAGCCCTTAATGGCTAGCATCTTTTTGTAGTAGTTGTAGTAACTGAGAAATATATTATTTAGAACTTTAAAGTGGAAGATTTAGCAAACTGGCTTTTTAGCACACTCTTGTGATGAGAAACATGCAAGATCATGTTCTAACAGCTTCCTGAGTGGCACTATTTGTCTGATGAGCTTGGGATAAACTTGGAAAGATATTCCACAATAGTTTAAAACTGCATAACAGTTGACTTGTTATGTTGCTTTTGCATATTCTCTTTCTCTGAGTCTAGTTAGACCTTTAGAGGTCAAAACGTGGCTACTTTACTCTGGAGTAGTTGCATGGATTTGACGGTTATAACACAAAGAACACTAAAAAACAGGCAGCCTGGCTAAATCATGGTAGTATATTCCAAAATCAAAGTCAGTATTAGACACGAGGTGTTGCATTACTTGTAAGTGATAGACAGCTGTTACATTACCTGTCAGTGAGAGACAGGTGTTATATCACTTGTAAGTGATAGACAGGTATTGCATCACCTGTCAGTGAGAGACAGGTGTTACACTACCTGTCAGTGAGAGACGGGTATTATATTACTTTTAAGCACAGGTGTTACATTACCTGTCAGTGACAGACAGGTGTTACATTACTTATAAGTGACAGACAGGTGTTACATTACCTGTCAGTGATGACTTTTTCTCAAAATGCAGTGAGACTGGGATGAGAATAATAAAGTAAGGGAGCTCCAGTGGTGTCTGCCTCCTGAAAAAAATGCTTTTAATTAGTTTCACAATACTTGATCAAATGACAAGTTTAAGTACATGTACTGCAAGGATGTAAGTACTCAGGTTGTCGCTTACAAGATGGTGTGACCAAGTCATTGAGATCCAAGGTGCAGTCAGCCGAGCAGGTGTAGTTGAGGTTACCACCTGTCCGACTTTGTGAGAGACAGTCCCTTTTTGGCAGTTGTGTCCTGCAAAAAATTGTAAAAATGGCAAATGTCCTGAGATATTAGGACAAAATTATTTCCTATATTTTATGTAATAGTTGCATAAAACAGTTATTCTGTATCTGAAACACCTAAATGTTATAAGAAACTTAATAAGCAACTAAAACTGCTACAAGAATAAGCTTTCATTTAGGCAAAGAAGTGAAGTTCTGTCCTTTGTACTGGCCATGGATATGTTTCGGCCTGCCAAATCTGACGTTTGTACCAAAAATGTCCCACTTTGGGCATTTAAAAAGCTGGCAACACTAGGTGTAGTGTGTCTGGGAAAGGAAGAGGAAGAACAGCACCCCATGAAGGGGTCAAAGAAGAGGAAGAACAGCCCCCATGAAGGGGGCAAAGAAGAGGAAGAACAGCCCCCATGAAGGGGGCAAAGAAGAGGAAGAACACCACCCCATGAAGGGGGCAAAGAAGAGGAAGAACAGCCCCCATGAAGGGGGCAAAGAAGAGGAAGAGCACCACTCCATGAAGGGGGCAAAGAAGAGGAAGAACAGCCCCCATGAAGGGGGCAAAGAAGAGGAAGAATACCACCCCATGAAGGGGGCAAAGAAGAGGAAGAACACCACCCCATGAAGGGGGCAAGGAAGTGAGTAGGGACAGAAGTTAAGTGCCACTGTTTATGAGGCAGATAAAGGAGGAAATGCTGATAAACATTTACAGTTTGTCAGCCCCAAGATTCATGAAAAAATAAAACAAGATGAGGGCTTGGAAGAGAAAATAAAGGAAGAGGGTTACAGTAATGGGAGGAAGATGTTCCAGGAGCAGATTTGAAGAGTGTGAGCTCCACAATAGAGATGACATTGGCAGAGTTTTGAACCTCGAGGGTTCAGTATGGCAGGGCTAGAAATTACAAGGACTGACTCTGTCATGTTTAAACGTGCAGAAATGTAAGTGTGAGTTAGGGAAATACATACTTAGGCAGATACTGTGGTACCCCTGAGCATTTCCTGCACTCCATGGTACCATGATCTTTGGAGTTTTATAAGTAGCAGGGAATACAAAGGCACTATCTCATGTCTGAAGATGTAGGGAGGCAAATGCCCATGCAAAAAATAATATAAAAGTGTAAGAGTGAGCGTCAAAACTTACCGTGGAAAGATGGATTTCCAGTTTAAGTTCTGAAGTGGCACAACATGTTGTATCAGGTACTGTATTTCAAACAGGGAGCCAGCAAACAGGTGTGAAATTGTTAACCCTTTAATTTTGGATGTCATTCTAATCAAGGTGAAAAGGATTATGGAATTCCAAGTGAAGGCACACTATTATCACTCTGACTATTCTACTGTACTGTTTACAGTGTGTGAGGGGGTGTAAAAATAATGTGCAATTTTAGAGGAGTCAATTTTGGGAAAAAATGCATAATGTGTCAAACAGGAGTAGGGGGCTTAAGACAAATGAGGAGAAATGCAGTACTCAGGGGTATGGACAACAGTATGAAGAAGAAATAAAAGGCAAAAAGAAGGACAAGATGGATACATACAACTATGAAGGAGAAAGTAGGGGGCACAACGCAGAGAAGCAAGTAAAGCGACAAGCAACAGAGCTGATGTTGGCAAAGGCAGCAGCTGAAGTGGCATTAGTCTAACTGAAAAGGCTTTATAGAGCAACACACTTTCCAGTTAACATAAAAGCAAGTAAACAAATTAATAAGGAAAGAGGGGACAAACCTGACCAGGAAGTAAGAGTAAAGATGAAAAGTAGATTACGGAAGGGTGCGATAAATAGTTACTGAATGAATACTTTAATCATGCCAAGTGAATAATGCCATCATTGTAAAAATATATATATAACAATTACACCTCAACAGCTGCAACACAAAAACAATCTGAAGAATTTCTAGAAATCTGCTCACCAGTTACTCCACTCCACCACTTTCATACCAACCTCCTTTCTGCAGTTAAATTCTCTTTCAATTACAAAAAATGTTTCTATAACCATTTCACTGACTCCACACAAAAACTGATCTCAAAGATATACAAAACAAGACATAAACATCCAAACTGAAATAAATCTTTACTGTACACACTTCTAGCTCCTTGACACATTTTTAGGTTCTAATCCCTCTGCAGCATATATTAATGAGTTATGATATTTTTGCTTAAGGAATAATTGTTTTGCATTTGATTAAATATTGTACAGACAAAAATGTGGTACTGTTTGAGGGCCAGTTTTGCTCCATCTTATGCCAATTTGGCTATGGGCCGTTTTTAGATAGTGTATTTTTTATGTATGACTTATAGAAGATTTGTTGTTCATTTGTTAGGGAAAGATGGGATTATTTAATAGTTTTTATTATAGCTTAAAAATAATAGATTTGGTTTTGATTTTTCATGTAAAATAAGTAGATTAGATCTAGTATTAATGGGTGTAAATGATACAGAAATTATCACTAAGTTATATGGAAAAAGTCTAGAGTCTTAATTCTTTTTTTATATGAGGGAGGAGCATAGGGTGGCATACAAGAGTGGAGGAAGATGCACAATTTGAAGGAGATTGAAGACTGTAAAGTGGTGACTGGGGAAAGTGTAGTTAGGCAGCATAGGATGGTGGTTTGTAGGATGACGTTGGTGATCAAGAAGAGGAGGAGGAGTGTGAGGGCAGCACCAAGGATCAAATGGTGGAAATTGAAAAAGGGTAATTGTGAGGTGGAGTTCAGGGAAGAGTTAAGAAAGGCACTGGGTGGCAGTGAAGAGTTACCAAATAGCTGGGTAACTACAGCAGAGCTAGTAAGGGAGACGGCTAGAAAGGTGCTTCGTATGACATCTGGACAGAGGAAGGACGACAAGGAGACATGGTGGTGGAATGAGGAAGTACAGGAGAGTATACAGAGAAAGAGGTTGGCAAAGAAGAAGTGGGATTGTCAGAGAGATGAAGAAAGTAGACAGGAGTATAAGGAGATGAGGTGCATGGCAAAGAGAGAGGTGGCGAAGGCTAAGGATAAGACATATGAAGAGTTGTATGAAAGGTTGGACACTAAGGAGGGAGAAAAGGATGTGTACCAATTGGCTAGACAGAGGGACCGAGCTAGGAAAGATGTGCAGCAGGTAAATGTGATAAAGGATAATGAGGGAAACATACTTACAAGCGAGGAGAGTGTGTTGAGCAGATGGAAAGACTACTTTGAGGGGTTGATAAATCAAGAGAATGAGAGGGAGAGAAGGTTGGATGATGTGGGGATAGTGAATCGTGAAGTACAATGGATTAGCAAGGAGGAAGTAAGGATAGCTATGAAGAGGATGAAGAATGGAAAGGCTATTGGTCCAGATGACATACCTGTGGAAGCATGGAGGTGTTTAGGTGAAATGGCAGTGGAGTTTTTAACCAGATTGTTTAATGAAATCTTGGAAAGTGAGAGGATGCCTGAGGAATGGAGAAAAAGTGTTTTGGTACCGATTTTTAAGAATAAGGGTGATGTGCAGAGCTGTAGTAACTACAGAGGGATTAAATTGATCAGTCACAGCATGAAGTTATGGGAAAGAGTAGTGGAAACTAGGTTAAGAAGGGACGTGATGATTAGTGATCAGCAGTATGGGTTCATGCTGGGAAAGAGCACTACAGATGTGATGTTTGCTCTGAGAGTGTTGATGGAGAAGTACAGAGAAGGTCAGAAGGAGTTGCATTGTGTTTTTGTAGACTTAGAGAAAGCATATGACAGGGTGCCTAGAGAGGAGTTGTGGTATTGTATGAGGAAGTCAGGAGTGTCAGAGAAGTATGTAAGAGTGGTACAGGATATGTACGAGGGTAGTGTGACAGCGGTGAGGTCTGCGGTGGGAGTGATGGATGCGTTTAAGGTGGAGGTGGGTTTACATCAAGGATCAGCTCTGAGCCCTTTCTTATTTGCAATGGTGATGGACAGGTTGACAGACGAGATCAGACAGGAGTCCCCGTGGACTATGATGTTTGCAGATGACATTGTGATCTGTACTGAGAGTAGGGAACAGGTGGAGGAGACCCTGGAGAGATGGAGATATGCTCTAGAGAGAAGAGGAATGAAGGTCAGCAGGACTAAGACAGAATATATGTGCGTGAATGAGAGGGAGGATATAGGAATGGTGAGGATGCAAGGAGTAGAGGTGGCGAAGGTGAATGAGTTTAAATACTTGGGATCAAGATCAATAGCTCAGAGTAATGGTGAGTGTGGAAGAGAGGTGAAGAAGAGAGTACAGGCAGGATGGAGTGGGTGGAAAAGAGTGTCAGGAGTGATTTGTGACAGACGAGTACCAGTAAGAGTGAAAGGGAAGGTCTACAAGAGAGTAGTGAGGCCGGCTATGTTATATGGGTTGGAGACAGTGGCATTGGCAAAAAGGCAGGAGTTTGAGCTGGATGTGGCAGAGTTAAAGATGTTAAGATTTGCACTGGGTGTGACGAGGGTGGACAGGATTAGGAATAAGTATATTAGAGGGTCAGCCCAGGTTGGAAGGTTTGGAGACAAAGCCAGAGAGGCAACATTACGTTGGTTTGGACATGTGCTGAGGAGGGATGCTGAGTATATTGGGAAAAAGATGCTAATGATGAAGCTACCAGGTAACAGGAAAAGAGGAAGGCCTAAGATAAGGTTTATGGACGTGGTGAGAGAGGACATGCAGGTGGTTGGTGTGACAGAGCAAGATGTAGAGGACAGGAAGAAATGGAAACAGATGATCCACTGTGGCGACCCCTAATGGGAACAGCCGAAAGAAGATGATGATGAACAGTCATCACCCAAACCACCTGATGGTGGTATTACCATATGATGAATTTTTAACGGCACATAAAAATTGTAGTTTGTGGAAAGAGTTTCTCGAAGATTATAAATATTTAATTAATCTTTTCAGATAGAGGGGGGGCATAATCAAAGCTCTGTAAGAAGGGCCAGTGAGGTTCAAAGAAGTGATATATGTTCTAAAAGTGTAAGGTCATTGTATGTTAATAATGGACTGGAAAGGGATGATACAATGTTTATGGTAATGCAATGTAAGACATGTTCAAAAGTGAATTAAAGAATATTTAATGTAGTGAAGAATTACTGGCCAATTCTTAAACAGGTAAACAGGTTGAAAGAAATGTTACCCACCAAAGTAACAGCATCCTATTCTAGGGGTATAGATGTTCAAAATATGGTGATACATAGTCATTTTGTATGTCTGATAAATAAGATACAAGTAAAACCCACAATAAGGGGGGGAGTCCCCATATATAGGGCTCATGTAATGCCTGTGCATTAATGTGTAGAAATGATAATATTATTGTTAATAATTCTCAAAAATCTTGGAAAAATGTATTTTTAAACAACTTGTCAACTACCCATGCAGTTATAATCCTATATCTCACACACGAGACATATTTAGGCCCAGCTATGGAACTAGCACTGCATAACCTCAATTAATTTATCCATGATGAGAAAACGAATTTTCTTGATTTTAAGTTTTTGCTATTGTGCCACACAACAAACTCATAATATCTCTTGAAAACATTGGTCTATCAACTAGTGTAATTAATTGGTTCAGTAGCCAGGTCAGTGACAGGATCCCTGGCTACAGAATGGAACAATGTATCATCCTCAAAACATTCAGTCACTGTCACAGCCTCTGCCCCATAAGTAGGTCTGTTTCTATTGATTATATTTTAAAGTTCTGAGACAGGAAAACACACCTCAGTTCTCAAAACAAAAACAAATGTTAGGCCAGATTTCAGAAGAATCACTTTCAGTTCAAGTCTGCTCTGATTCAGAAAGACTTGCTGTTAGTGTAAGTGACTTACTTCGGTGTATGGCCTGTCTACAAACAGGCTTACACTGGGGTGAGATTTCAAAAGACCTGCTAGCAGTCTGCTGTCAGTGTAAGTGGTTACTTAAACTGAGAACAAATCTTTTGGAACTGGGCCTAATGTACTTTTATTTTTACAACATAAAACAGGCCGACTTTGCTGGGAATAAAACCAAAGTTGCAAAATATGCAGAGCAATAGAATATGGTATAACATATAATTCAGTCTTCACACTCCCTCTGCAGTACTCTTCAGTTGAGGTGCACAAAATATTTGCAGTTTTTGAAATGCACCCTCCACTGAATTCATTTTCAAAACAAAAATAAAAGCAAACCAAGTGTAACACAGTGAAAACCTTTATTGACTGGTACAAGGAATAAGCATTTTTGTCTGAATCTAAAAGATTTCATCAGATTCCTGTTGAAAATCTGTTCATCCAAGCTTAAATAAGAATTAAAATGTCACATGACCAACCAAGAATACAAAGAACGGGATCAGGAAAAAAAAACGATAAATGGAAAGGAGTACAGAGATCTATTGGGAACAGTCGCACATTGGCCAAGAGTTGTCATGCAAATGGCTTAGAAGGGATGAATTAAAATCAAAAGATGAAAGGTTAATATTGGCAACCCAAGATAGTGGACAAAACAGCAGAAGGTTCATAAATCCATAGAAAATGAAACATAGCTTTTGTGGTACAGAACTAGAAACAGTTACACATTTTGTTGCAGGGTGCGATATTCTTATGGCTGAAGGTTTAGGGTGCGATACACTCATGGCTGAAGGTTTGTTCACTGAATGTGGCAAGGTTGTTACACTGGAGACTTTGTAAACATTACAAACAGAGGCAGCAGAGAGACATTGTAAACATGAACTGCAAAGGATTGTTGAAAATGATGAAGTAATGACTACATGGGATTACTCCATACCATCAGCTAAAAAGTTAAAAGCAAACAGACCAGATATTGTAGTTCAAGAGAAAAAGACATTAATAGCATTGATTACTGAAGTTGCTACACCCAGTGACTACACTGCCTTACAAACTGAAATACATAAATTTGTAAAATATCAGGACTTGCAAACAGAAACTAGAGCAATGTGGAATGAGGACACACAGTTCCAGTCATAGTAGGAACAACTGGACTAATAAAAAAATCTTCAAACATGTTTACGTATGTTAGTACCCTTAAGTAACCCCTTATGATCTGCAAAAAGAGGCAACCCTGGGTACACTGCAGATGCTGAGAAGAGCACTCATATCAAATATCAAATACTGAAGCAAAACTGATTTCATGAACTTTAATTATGGCCTGACTTACAAATGAAGACCATTCCCATCAAGGTATGGAAAATTCTAAAATCTGGAAAAATTAAACCAATGGAGTTAGGGAAAAGCATATCAGGTGAATGTTATACATTTTCAGAATGGAAGCAGAAAAGACAAAAAAAAACTATTAGGATCCTAAAGGGATTTGAACACTACAGTCTGTGCACAGACATTCTGCAAATCACTTCATGAACAAACTGAGCATGGAATCAATCACAATAAAGGCATAAGCTGTAACCTGTTTTGTATGTGTAAACTGGCACTCATTGGTACTCATTTGTGTGACTGATGGCAGCTGAGACCAGTTAACACAGACTGGACATCATTGTTACTGTGACGTCTGGTTAATATCCCATCAGACTGCCACCAATAATGTGACATCCCCCACTTAAAACCCAGATCAGTAATTAAGGAGCCTCAATTCTCACTACCGACTCCAGTGTGGGAGTGTCATGTAAATACCAGACCACAGAGCACACAAGAGTAAAATTCCACAATATCCCTTAAGAGCACAACAGGAACACACACTATTTCCTGGGACTGGACTATATACCTCAGTCCACCCCAAATGTAATTCCTTATTATACACTTCAGAGCAATGTGTTCCAGTTTAAGACCTTTGACTCACTCACACTCAAAATAAATTTAAATGTCACACACTCAAACACTTATGGGAAACCTGACAAAGATTTCCAGCTGTCTCCTCCCCAAATACAAATGGTACAGGCTGCCACCAGAGTAAAACAGATCTACATGCACTTCAAAGAGTGATCAATTACCAGAGTCAAACAGATCTACATGCACTTCAAAGAGTGATCAATTACCAGAGTAAAACAGATCTACATGCACTTCAAAGAGTGATCAATTACCAGAGTCAAACAGATCTACATGCACTTCAAAGAGTGATCAATTACCAGAGTCAAACAGATCTACATGCACTTCAAAGAGTGATCAATTACCAGAGTCAAACAGATCTACATGCACTTCAAAGAGTGATCAATTGCCAGAGTCAAACAGATCTACATGCACTTCAAAGAGTGATCAATTGCCAGAGTCAAACAGATCTACATGCTCTTCAAAGAGTGATCAATTACCAGAGTAAAACAGATCTACATGCACTTCAAAGTGTGATCAATTACCAGAGTCAAACTGATCTACATGCACTTCAAATAGTGATCAATTACCAGAGTCAAACAGATCTACATGCACTTCAAAGAGTGATCAATTACCAGAGTAAAACAGATCTACATGCACTTCAAAGAGTGATCAATTACCAGAGTAAAACAGATCTACATGCACTTCAAAGAGTGATCAACTATTAAAAATTCAATAACAAAATAAATGATAATGATGACTAGAAGCATATTAAAGGCTGAAAGAGTTGAAAAGGGAAGAGAGCAGAGGGTAGAACAAAATGTGAGGAAATAAAAATGTACACAAGGAATTAGCAGAATGGAGGTGGGGTAAGAGGCACATATTTCTTTTGTGTGTGGGTATGAGACAGGCTCCCACTTTTTAATGAAGAGCAGGGAAATTTGGGGAAGGAAATAAGAAGGAGTTAAGAGGGTAATGTTAGATTAGGAAGTAGGTAATTGCAGACATGACATAGGGTGGGGGGTGACATGATGAGGGAGGGGAGAAACCATTGCTGAAGGAGACATCAGACAAACAGTGTGAAAAACGGTGAGGGCAGGATTGTAAGACCAACAGGGTTGGGCATGGACACAAAAGGGTAGGAAACACCAGATTTGGGATAGGACTGGGCATTTGCAGCTGCAGTCTTTGCAAGCTGAGAGAAGTGGGAGATTACTCATCACCACTGGGTTCTGGTTCGGAACATGGATCCAGTGCTGGAGAGGGAATGCAACTCAATGTGTTACTAGAGTATGATCTCCATGTGGAGATGCAGACATCCAAACTCCTGTTGATTATATGCCCTAAAAGCTATGCCAGTGGCTGGCAGGTATCAAAGGTGTCGCCTCCACTCACAGTACTACTGGCATGTACAGCTGTACCAGCTTCCATTGTAGGGTACCTGACACAGGTGGTGCAGGTTGCACAAGAGATTTTGAGGCATTTGTGGTGGGTTGGGACTCAGATGAGCCAGGTGTTTCTGCTGGTGGTGATGACACTGCTGTTGTCATCTGTGTGGGGTCCGAAAGGCCTTGCTGGTGGGATGGATGCAGGTTGCTGTGCTTCTGCTTATTATAGTAAAAGAAACAAAATAATAAAATTAATGTATGTAACAGAGAGAACAACAAAGAGGGTGAGAAACACAGAGACAAAGAAAAACTGCAGTGATTACTATGCTGATAGTGATGCAGAGTTAAACATAATAATATAAATGAGTTAACCTAAAAACTACTTATCTCTTTTACAAGCCTATTTTGTACAAATAGAACCTACAGCCATCATCAGGTGCAGTCTGATAGAGGATTAAGATGCTGAGTTATTCAGACAGACTAATCAGAGCTGCAGTACTGCTGCCTGAGACTACTGAGCATATACCAATGCAGCTCAGACAAAGCTAATTTGCTCAAAGGTGAGACGCAGAGGAACAACTTCTCTTTTATATTGCAACATATCCACTCAAGGAAATACTCATGATATTACATTTTTGACCTTGTAATGGTGCAATTATAATAATAAAAGAGAAAAATAAGCCAAAACATTTGTTAGGATAACACAACACGTGTGTGTTTTGGGGGGAAGGGAGGGGGAGGGAGATTGAGCCCACAGTCATTCTTGTAATATGAGAGCAGAGCCTTAACATCCTGACCCACTTGTGCAAATGAACAACAGGATATATGCATGAACACACTGATTACATCTAGTCCTACTGCTACCTTTTAGCTAAGGCAATACTGACAAAAGTGGCACTTGTGTATAAAAGCAGTGTATTTTCTGAATAAATTCCAACTACTGTTAATACTGAAAGCAAAACATTATGAAGCATGTATACCACCCTAGCACTCTCTAAGGCAATTCAGTCTACTCCTGGGCAGCTATTTCTTTTGTTCTGTTCACGTGCCGTAGCCATAACAAATCTGTGAATGGCATGCAGGGCCACTTTTAAGGATGACTTAATATTACAGTACATAGATGGTGCCAATGACCTAATTTTACAGTACATAGATGGTACCTGCTGCCTAATTTCATCCTCTCATTGGTGTAGGAAGTCAGGATTGCACCACCTCATGTGACTACAGTTTTGACAGCACTGTTCTCCATCCATGGGATGCCAGTTGCACAGGTGACAGCCTTGTGCAAACTATTCCAGGCTTCACACTGTTCCCCATGCATGGGATGCCAGTTGCACAGGTGACAGCCACCATGCATAGGATGCCAGTTGCACAGCTGACAGCCTTGTGCAAACTATTCCAGGCTTCAGCCTTATAATGAGAACCTTCATAGTCTTCCTAAAGAAGCATCTGCTTGTAATCCCTGTGGACATGATGCAGAAATATATTTTGTCTTCTCCACACAGCACCACTGTTGCTCTAAAAGGAGTACTACCCTCTCCTTCTCTGACCATGATCTCTCACCTTGAAGAAACCTAGCAAAAATGTCAGAGAATTGGCACCCAAACCAATTCTCATGTGACCCATCACCCACACAATGATGGACATTGATTGGCACCTAATTTGCTCAGTGGATGGTAACCTCATTAAATACAGGTACTGTAATCTTATGGATTCAATGGCACTTTAAGGTATGAGGCATGGCAGTCCACAATGATAGTGTAGCTGTTGCAAAAGTATGAGCTACAGCAGCTCTAAATCCAGATGGTTACAAATGTAACAGCACTTCACCCCCCCCTAAATAGATATGCTGCTTATGGTTGTGCACTGCTGCCTGCCGAGATTCAGGCGTGTGCAGAGAAATCTTCACAATGTTTACAAGAGCACTTGTCAAGCAAACTGAACAATTCAGAAACAACAATGAGCTGACACCCAGAGGGGTGAATCTGCATGATAAAAGCACAACCAGAAATCCAGGGCCACATCACCCTGCACATGAAAAGACTGGTAAAGGAGTTCGATCCCAGAGCTAGACATTTGCTTATATAAGGTAAGTGCTACATTTTTAAAATCTACTCCATTATACAGCAATTGATTCTGACTTCTCTTTACCCTAATGCCAATAAGAGATGTCAGTGCGTCAGCATTTTTAAATGTCTTGGTTGATAATATTTTAAGGGGTTTATTGCAAGTGTACTGAATATAGAAGCATGCAGAATTGTTAAGGTATGCACATGTACACAATGTAGTGTTCAGCCTTGCACATATGTCAGTAGCCACAACTTTAGCAATGATACAATTCAAATGGTCATGTATGGTTGCTCAGTTATATTTCTCTGCTTGTTTTGTGGGAAATATGTACTCAACGCACATACATGCCTGGCATATACTTAGACTGTGGACAAAAATATGTATTTGTCAAACACAAATGCAGCATGTTATATCTCCTACAAGGGTAGCAGTAGTATACGAACTTGTAAGATAATTGCAGGAAGTGGATGATAATTCCACTGTTTTCCATATCAACAAGAGGCCACCCCACTGTACCTGCTTCCATAGTATAATATTATGTAACATTATACACACAGAACTGCTGCCCTGTAAGTACCCATCCTGCTGTACCTCCTTTCTGAGTATAATATTGTGTAGCTTTGTACACACAGAACAGCTGTCCCTGTAAGTACCCATCCTACTGTACCTCCTTTCTGAGTATCATGTAACATTATACACACAGAACAGCTGTCCCTGTAAGTACTCACCCTGCTGTATCCGTTTCCTAAGGATAATATTGTGTAACATTGTACACACACAATTGCTGTCCCTGTAAGCACCCAAATTAGTGTACCTTCTTCCTAAGTATTGAAAAAACACACAAAATTGAAGGATCCTAATGAAACAAGTCCACACCTCAGTATTTATTAAGCACTTTCATCTCAAAAGAAAGGACTTCGTCAGAATGACAATACATGGGTTAAATGAAACAATATCAAATAGTCCAATCCTTAGTTTAAAAGCAGGCCTTGAATGGTAGATATACAAAATGCGAATATTTTTATTATTTAGTTGGTTTTATGTCATTTATTTTTTTACATGTGGATGTGTATATCTATGTGTGTATTATATATATATATATATATATATATATATATATATATATATATATATATATATATATATATATA
>NC_056749.1:42308368-42358368 GCF_019279795.1 Protopterus annectens
TTGAAGCCAGGACTGGTGAGGTGGCTACTTCATGGAGTGATCTACCCTGTAGCAGTGAGACTGAAGGTGAGCCACTTCCTTGTGGGAACTGATGTTCCCTTGGACAGAGTGACTGCAAGGGCAGTGGTGAGTGATAGTACCCAGGCTGACAGTGAGGCATTGCTGTCAGAGGATACCAGACTTCCTGTGGAAGGGGAGCTGGGAAGAGCCACAAAAGTAGAGCTGAGACAGGCTTAGCTCTCAGACCCTACACTAAGAGGCTTGAGGGAGGTAGCTAGGGAGGCACCTGATTCTCAAGGAAAAGGGGATTCTGTATACTGGAACAAATGGTTACAGTATAGAGAGTGGACCCCTGAGGGAGGACTAGAGGGTGAGAGAATACAGCAATTGGTAGTGCCCAGAGCCTACCATCTGGCACATCTAGCCATAGCCCATGACATTCCCTTTGCAGGTCATATGGGCATAAAGCATACCAAAAAATGTATTATGCAGAACTTTTATTGGCCTGGAATTTCAAGGGATGTAACAGGGTACTGCAGGACCTGTAAGCAGTGCTAAAAAGGAGGCAAGGCCAGAGACAAGGTCAAATCTCCTTTGATGCCTTTGCCTGTGATTGAAAAGCCATTTCAGAAGGTAGCTATGGATATTGTGGGGCCTCTGAGTACCCAAGGTTCCACAGGGAAGAAGTACATCTTAGTGGTAGTAGATTTTGCTACCAAATACCCTGAAGCTGTGGTCCTGTCCTCCATTGGGGCAGAAAAGATGGCAAATGCTTTGTTAGAGATTTTCAGCAGGGTAGGTTTACCAAAAGAAATACTGACTGACAGAGGTGCCAATTTCATGTCAGACCTGCTGGCATGTCTGTGGAAGCACTGTGAGGTGAAGCACCTAAAGACCACCCCCTACCACCCCCAGAATTATGGTCTGGTGGAAAGGTTAATCTCTACACTAAAGACCATGGTACGGGCATTTGCAGACCAGTTGAAGAGAGAGTGGGACAAATATTTGCCCCAGCTGTTGTTTGCTACAGAGAGGTACCACAGGAATCCATAGGTTTCTCACCCTTTGAGTTGCTGTATGGGCATAGGGTGATGGGATCTCTAGATTTGATTTGCGATGAGTGGGAGGGTGAATGTGAATTTCACAAGGAGTCTGCTGTGGCATATCTTCTAAATATCAGGACAAGGCTCAGGGAACTCATGGGTTTGGCCCAGGAGAACCTGGCAGGAGCCCAACAGGAGAAAAGGGCCTGGTATGACAGGAATGCTCAAGCCAGAGAGTATGCTGTGGGTTGATAGTTCTCATTCCTGTCAGACAAAACAAGTTGCAGGCAGCTTGGGAGGGACCCTACAATGTGGTAAGGAAGTTCACTGATAACTACATGGTGGAACTGCTAGGCAGGAGGCAGGGGCACAAATTATACCATGTTAACATGATGAAAACTTATCATGATAGGGAGGTCCTTGTGCTGAGCATTTGCAGTGGATGTCAGGAGGAGTCTAAGGGAGATCTGGTGACTGATCTCCTCAGTGAGGCTTGGACTGACACCTCAGTGGAAGGGGTAGCAATGTCCCAGTTGCTATCCCCTACCCAGGTTCAAGAAATCCAAACAGTGTTACAGAATTTTGGGGATGTATTCACTGGGAAACCAGAGTGCACCCACCTGGTGCAGCACCATGTAGATACAGGACCCCAAAGGCCTATTAAGCAGGCCCCTTATAGGGTGCCTGAGAAAGCCAAACAGACTCTGAGGGAGGTGATACAGGAAATGTTGGAACGGGGCAATCGAGGAGTCCAGCAGTCACTGGGTCTCCACAGTTGTGCTGGTACCAAAGAAGGATGGCAGCACCAGGTTCTGTGTGGACTACAGGAAATTAAATAGTCACACAGAGTCAGTTGCTTACCCCCATGCCTAGGACAGATGAAGCCCTAGAGCAGCTTGGTGGGGCTAAGTATATTACTGCTACTAATATTACCAAGGGCTACTGGTAGGTGCCCTTTACTCCCAACGCTACACAAAGGTCAGCCTTTGTGACTCCTTTCAGCTTGTATGAGTTCACGAAGATGCCCTTTGGGAAGAAAAATGCACCAATAACTTTCCAGAGGCTGGCAGATTGTATCCTAGTAGGAGCAGGAGATTTGGTCCTTGCATACCTGGATTATTATTTATTTACTTATTTATTTATTTACTGGGAAATTCCATCTGGGCACAAGTCCTTTTTCAGTGGAGGCCCAGGGAGAAAAGCTTCACAGAACAATAAATGAGCAGCAGAGTACATGAAGAACAATTGAATGTACATACAATAGCAAATAATACACACTGCAGCAAACATTAGCTATACATACAATATGAAACATAGTAATGAACAGATATACCAGTATCTAGCTAGAGGCTAGGAATAAATGTAGGATGTATACACAGATAATACTAAGCTCAAACGATACTGTTCTAAACTCATATACCTAAATCTTATATACAAATATTGCACTAAACTCAAACAGAAGCTCCACACGAAGGTGGAACAATCTAGAAGGGCTAATGGGATGGAAGGGGAAGATAGCGGAGTAAGAGAGGAGGCTGAGTGAGTAGTATACGTGGTAGTGAGAGGAAGCTAGGTGTAAGTCAGTTGGATATGTATCTGGAGCTGAGATTAAGTGAGGTAGTTAAGCATGTTATAACAGGTCTGAGAGATTGAGTGAGGAGGGAAGGGGGGTAAAGGGAGAGATAGAGCCTGCAGAGAAAGGAATACAGTGATCAGACAGTGTGAGGCAGGGTGGCTAGGGTAGGGGGAGAAGAAGAGGAGGTAAAAAGGAGGGTTACTAGTCGGGATTGGTGCATGGGCATAACCAGAGACTTTTAAGTGAGTTTTAGTGCAGTCTTGAAGTGTTTGCAAGAAGGCAGTGTGGTTATAGAGGGGGGGGGAGATTGTTCCATAATCTGGATATGACACAGGAGAATCATGCTTCTCCCACTGAGTTCTTGGGTTTGTTCACTAGAAGTAGATTTTTTCTGTTGGAGCGTAGTTGTCTAGTGGAGCAGTACAGCTGGAGAAGGTTTTGAAGGGATGGGACTTTGAGAGGATGGGTTACTAACTTGTGGGCGAGAGAGAGAGAGTTGATTCAGGTGAAGAAGTTGAGGGAGTTCAAGCCAGTCAAGTTCTCTAAGTGAGATACAGTGGGGGCTGCAATAAGATGCACCAGTGGTAAACTTAGCAATTTTATTGTAGCAAGCCTCAAGCTTGTTTAGGTATGTTTGTCTAAGGTAGGTAAGTATAGGAGAGCCATTGAGTAAAGTGGATATTAGAATTGGCAGCAGAAAATCTGGCTGTCTTGGTGAGGAATTGTTCATTTCTGTATAATGCACCTAGCTTTTTGTGAATCTTTTTTATGGTAAGAGAGATGTGAGTGTCAAATCTGAGATTGTTATCAATCTCAACACCAAGTAGGTGGTGTGTTCTGTTGGGGAGATGATGGTATTGTCTTTGGCTAGAATATTAAATTGGAGGATAATTGGGTTAGATTTAGTGGTTTGGAAGATAAGGAGTTTAGTATTGCTCGGGTTGAGTAATAACTGGGCATTAGATAGTCAGTTTTCTACAGATGAAAAGGCTTCCTGTGTGATCTTGTGAAGTTCAGGTATAGTTGGGGATGAGCAGATGAGGGTGGGGTCACCTGCATGCTGTATAAGAGAAGCGTGCTTGGTGGCTGTGAATAGATCATTGGTGAAGAGTGAGAATAGCAGAGGACCAAGGATGGAGCCCTGGGGAACACCGAGTGTTACAGTAAGTCGAGGAGATAGGTCATTATGCCAGACAACTGATTGTTGGTGGCCAGTTAGATAGCTGTAAAAATCCATAGCTGATTGAGAAAAGGATGGGTTAGTGAGAAGAGAGATTAGTAGTTTGTGTGAGACCATGTCAAAAGCCTTGGATAGATCCAGAAATATAGCAGAGGAGAACAGGCCATTATTTTTATGATGAAGGATAGTGTTAGTGAAAGAGAGCAAGGCAGTAATAGTGCTGTGGTATGGCTGAAGCTATGCTGGGTGCTGGAGATAAGGTTATTAGCTAAGAGGTAGTCTAAGGCTTGAGAATGGATGCATTTCTCAAGTATCTTGGAAAGTGGAGAACAGATGGCTATGGGGTGGTAATTGCAAAGTTCAGTAGAGGAGACACCTTTATGAAGGGGAATGATGTGGGATATTTTCCACAGTGTGGGGACATAGCTTTCTGATAAGTACTGATTAATTAAGATAGAGATTGCATAAGCTAGGGCATCTGCTGCTATTTTTAGGTATTCAGAGTGGAGATTGTCATCTGCAAGTTTTGTAGGCTTAAGTTTCAATGAAGTTTTTTTATATAGGAGGGGTAGGCACTGATGAAAAAGAAAAGACTGTGGGCAGAGTATCGGGTTTTGATGTGGGAGGGTGGGTACAGGGTTGTGTTGTTTAGTCAAAGACAGAATGGTTTCAGTAAAGTGTTTATTGAATGAGTCAGCAATACTGCTGGAGGAAGGGGGAGTGGTAGGTGGGGGGGGTGCCTACTTTACTTGGGTGGAGAATGGAGTTTATTGTGGACCAGAACTGCTGAGGGATGTGATGAGAGGAGCTTAGGGCAGACTGATAATATTGGGTTTTATCTTCTTTTATTTGATTTTTGACCTTGTTGCACAACTCTTGGAATGACTGTCTAGAGGAGGGGCGGTTTGTTAAGCGCCAGTGCTCCCAGGCCTTATCTCTGATTTTCATTAGTGCCCTGGTGCTTTTTTGTAGCCAATGGGAGTACTGTGTTTTGACTCTGGCATTTCTTATGGGGGTATGTGTGTTTAGGATGTTTAGGAAGGTGCTATTGAAGAAGTGGATGGCTTCATCCAGATTGAGGTACTTTAGTGTTTACAATCACATTTTTGAAGGGATGTGATAAAGGAGAGAGGGTTAAAGTTTAACCTATTTTGGATTTGCCTATAGATGATGGGTTTAGCACAATGTAAGTGGTGTCTCAGAAGGAATGTTGGAGAGTGGTCACTGAGGCTGTCTGGTAGGCAGCCAGCTAAGTATGAGGGAGGGTCTTTATTGACTAGTATCCAGTCAAGAGTAGTATGTTTGTTAGAGTTTATATTTATCTGGGTAGGTGACTGTATTAGTTGGGAGAAATCACAAAGGTTTAGGTGCTGGGATGGATGATTGTTACTACAAGATAGCCATTTGATATTAAAATCACTTAGGTTTATGGTTTTCTGGCGTAGGGAGATGGTTACCCCAGTTAAGGAGGTTTTCCAAGGGTGGGATGTTTTGGCCAGGTGGGAAGTATCATCCTATAATGTTGATTGTTTTGTTAGTGTTTAGTTTGAGGTTGACATATAGGATTTCTTCATTTCCAATGTGTGGGGCAGATGTGTTTAGGATCTGGATGTTGAGGTGGTGTTTAAACATTAGAGCCACACTACCCCCTTTCTTAGAAGGTCTATCTACTCGCAGAATGTTATAACCTGTTGGGAGTATTTCCTCCCTTTTTATGTGAGGTTTGAGCAAGGTTTCAGTCATAATGAGAATATCAGGAGAGTATAAGGCTGTGTTGCCATTTAGATCATGAGTTTTATTTAGTTATACTTATGATATTTAGACACATGGACTGGAGGTCAGATTGCTTTTTTTGGGTGTTAATTGTGAGAATGAGCAGTCATTAGGCAGATTTTTAGATGGGGAGTTGGTAATGGTAGGACCAGGGTTAGGGTGGATATCACCACTGAGGGCTAATTTAGATAGGGCAGTAATAATACGTTTTATAAGTCTGGTAATTAACCTGTCATATTTTAGGGATACTTTTTGTCTGAATGTAACTGGTGACTGGTAGTATGGTGGGTGTATTGGGATGGAGATTGTGATGGTATGACACATGTAATTAGTGGGTGGGTGATGGATAGAAGTGAGAGTAAGGGTGCAGTAATAGCGGTGGAGTGTGTCTATTATGGAGTTCTGGTAGGATGTAAGGGGTGCAAGAAGAGTGCAGGTAAGGAGTGCAAGCACATTAGGTAGTAGCATGACTATGTCTGATGAACAGTTACATTGGAAGTGGTTGGGGTACTGTGGATGGCAGAGGAGATAGAACAATACTAGTAGCCTGATCGGTTGTTGGTTATTGGGATGGGTTAATGCCTAGAATAAATCTATATGTAGTGGGGGTGGGTGAGATTAGGGGCAGTGAGGGGAGTAAAGTGAGCCCGTGCATAGCAGAGACGAACAAAGCGAGGCTTAAACCCCTCCAAGCTGTGGATCACCAGGTAAGTATCTGATGGCTTACCAGTGAGCAGAATTCAACTGCTGATGAGCACTTGTGTCCTGATGGGAGACTAGTAATTTAAAGATGGCTCCATAAACAGCAGGAATCAGCAGGGTGATATTGCCATCTACAGCTATTCCTGGCAAGAGCACCTTCAGCATATCAAGGAGGTGCTAAGCAGACTACAGAGGACAGGGTTGACCATTAAGCCCACGTGGGTATGACAGAGGTCTCCTACCTGGGACATAAAGTGGAGAGTGGTAAGGTCAGGCCAGAACCTGCCAAAGTGGAAGCCATTCAGGCATGGCCTACCTCTGTTACCAAAAAGCATGTGAAGGAATTCTTAGGGACAGTGGGGTACCATAGAAAGTCTTCCCCCAATTATAATACCATATCTACTCATCTCACAGACCTGACAAGGAAAAACAGGCCAGAGAAGGTAGTGTGGATCCCAGCATGTGAGCAGGTATTCCAGATGCTTAAAGGAGCTTTGGGAGGACCCCCTGTGTTATCCAGCCCAGATTATAGCAAATAATTTGCTGTGCAGGTGGATGCTTCAAACCACAGGGTGGGGGCTATACTCAGCCAGGTTTCCTCAGAGGGAGAAGCGTACCCAATTGTATCTTTCAGCCGTAGACTCCAACTCAGGGAGGAATGCTATGCAGCGGTAGTACAGGAATATCTAGCCATTATATGGGCACTGCAGAAACTTCAGCCTTATCTTTATGGAAGGACATTCACAGTCATTACAGATCACAAACCTGTAACATGGCTACATCGAGCTAGCCAGCAAAATGCCAAGTTACTAAGGTGGAGCCTACAGTTGCAGGCATATGATATGACAGTGCAACATCATAGTGGGGTTGGCAATGCCAATGCAGATGAGTTCTCAAGACAGAGAATGAGGTAATGTATTCCCAGACAGACTCATCCCTTTCAAGCAATGCTTCTCAAGGAGCACTTGAAAAACTAGATTGAAACTTCAAAAGGGGGATAAGTATGATGAAAGGAGGTACTTCCAGCACAGCTAGCTGGAATTTTGTAAATAATTTTATCTCATTTATGAATATCAAACCAATGTATAAAATATACTTGTGTTACAAATGTATTAGATCTGCATGTCATACAAGATGCTGGTGTTACAAATGTATTAGAACTGTATGTCATGTGTCTATCAAACTGATTTGTACAGATGTTTGTGTTAAAAAGATATTTGTAAAGTGCTTGAATTTGAAATGCATGCACAGCGTGCCTTACTGGAGAGAACAGAAATGTACATGCAATACTGTAACTGTTTAAATGTATAGTTTTAACAAAGGAAACTGGAGGGTTAACCTCAGTCCAGCAAACATTAGAAAAATATCTGAAATTAAATCACTTTATAGGCTAGGCCATAAAGATGCTATCTCAAAGGTTTCAATGCAGCCAGATACACAAAGTCTGTACTTGGAAGCTTTATGTATTATCTTTGGGGTGAACTAATCACTACTCTTGAAGCACAGAGATATGCAGTTCTTTATTACTTCCAGCGCCTCCCAAAGATCTGAGAGAAAGCCCTTGTGTGTGTGTATTTTACAGGTAGGTGCTAAGTCTTGCCAGCTTCCAGCAATGGTGGGTTTTCATGGGGACTAGAAGTCAGATGACAAGAAGTGATGTCATTCTGCAAGTTATCCCAGCAGTAATATTTTAGATATTATTTTGAGAAGTCTCTTAGTGAGGCAATGCATTCTGTATTCTGTCTTGGACCTGACAACAAGAAGAACCATTCACCACATCATCTGCCTTGCTCTAATTAAGTAAGTTATTAGGGAATAATAACTCTCTTAGATACAGTCAGGAATATAGTGAAGCTTACTTTAGATTTTTTTTCTTTATTTGTTTTTATTTCTTTATTTGTTTGACACTGTCCTTCAATGTTGTTCATAGGTTCATAGGTTCATACTAGGCTATCTGCCCGAGGGCATTTATAAGCCTAGCCCATAGTTTTGTGGCTTACGCCACCCCTTTAGTTTGGAGAAACTATGCCCATTATTTTGCTGTGCCTCTGTTGAGCAGTGACACTGAGGTAACCCCTGGTGTGTATCTGCGATCTCCCATCCATTGGTCAAGCTTCCTCTTGAACAAGGCCAGCGAGGTGCTCTGCCTCACATAAACTGGGATTTTGTTCCACAGCATAGGGAGTCTTTGGGTGATGAATCTATTCCTCCAGCACGTCCTATTAATAACCGTGTCGAGGTTTAAGTCTCCCGCCCTTGTGGCTCTGAGGGATCTAGATTTTTTGAGATGAAGCATGTTCATCAAATCTGGGTTTGACATGGCCTTGTATGTCAGGCATAGGTCACCTCTGAGCAAGCGGTAAGCAACTGAATATAACTGGAGTTCTTTCAGTCGGGCAGCATAAGACAGATTTTTGAGACCCTTTATCCTTTTGGTGAGGAACTTTTGTGGCCTCTCCAGCTGCTGCAAGTGTCGGGTCAGATACATTCGAATGGGGCATTGTACTCGATCATTGGTCTGATGAGTGATGAGTATAGGGAGACTATGACTTCCCTTGATCTAGATGTGAATCCCTTCATGATAAGGTGGGCAATGTAGAAGGTCTTCCTAACTACTTTAGCAATATGAGTGTCGAATGAAAGGCTACTGTCAACCTGGGTTCCCAGGTCCCTAATAACTTCTTCTGTGTTCAGGGATTGCCACCTATATGGTAGCTAGGGGTAACCTTATTTTTCCCAAAGGGTATGACTATGCATTTCTTGGCATTTAACTTTAGGCCATGGCTCTGGCACCAGTTATCCGTTTCTGTGAGACCCTTCTGAAGGATATCTGTGTCGGATGTGTTTTCAACTACGGCCCAGTTTGCAGTCATCTGCAAACTTTGTCAGCCATAACCCTCCTGTGTTTGCTTGTACTTCAGAAAAGTAGATGCCAAACAAGAGTGGGCCCAGGACTGAGCCCTGTGGGACACCACTTGTGACAGGCTTTGAGTCTGACATGGCGCCAGCAACTCTGACCCTGTGGGTTCTGTCACTCAGCCAGTTTGCAACCCATCTTGTAATGTATGGGTTTACATTTAAGTTGATGAGTTTTTCAATGATACCTGAGTGAGGTATTGTATCAAAGGCCTTCGCCAGGTCTAGGTAGGCTGTATGGACTGCCTTTCCTCGCCAATGGCCTTGGTGACTGTTTCAAAAAGTCAACCAAGTTTAGAAGGCATGATCTGCCTTTGACAAAGCCAAACTGGGTTGGATCCAAAGTCTGCAAGTTCCCTATGTCTTTATTTATGAGATCCATTATGATCCTCTCCATGGCTTTGCAGACAAGGCTTGTCAAGCTAATGGGACGGTAATTTCCAGGGTCGGTGGAGGCACCGCCTTTGTGGAGTGGGACCACAGTCGCTGTGCGCCACTCCCTGGGTACGTATCCGGAGGTGAGACAAAGATTAAACAGCTGTCCTAACTGTGGGTTTAATTCCTCGTTGAGTTCATGGAGCACACAGCCGGGGACACCATCAGGTCCCATGGATGCTGTGTTCTTTGCCTTGGAGAGAGCAATTCTCACCTGGGCGTTAGAGATGTTTGGGGCTACAATCATTTGGTATAGATATCTCTCCTTTAGGGGAGGGGAGTTTGCACTGAACCTTTCAGCCAGTATGTTGGCAATGTCTGTAGGATCAGTAATCTTCACATCATTTTGAACTAATTCTGAGCATATCTGGGAGTTTCCTCCTAGGTTTCTGACATAGCTAAAGAATGCCTTATGGTTGTCTTTAGAGTCCTTAGCTATTTCTTTCTCAAAATTAGCTTTGGATGATTTTATGAGAGCTCTTAGCTTTTTACTTATAGTGATCAGCGGTGTCTTACCTTTTAAGGATTTTGCTCTATCTTGTAGTAGCTTTCTCCTTTTGTTGTAGAGTTTGTTTATGGCTGGGGTCCACCAGAATGGACACTTGCCTTTGGTACAAAGAGTCTTTGTTTTGCTTGGGATTGCCTGATCCATGCAGCCCTGCAGGTGCTGGTAGAAGGCATTTGTAAGTGATTCAGCGGTTTGAGTAATGTTAACCGGCTCAGGGGCCTTAAAGGAGACCACACTAGTCTTTAGAAGTGTGAAGTCAGCTTCGAGAAGTTCTTTACTGTGGTCTTTTTCATTTCGGTGGGGCGGGATGAGGACCTCCAGCGAGATTAGTTTGTGATCAGATCTCACCAGTGAGGGGTATACTTCGGCGTTGAACATTGTGCTCCCATGTTCGTGATGATGAGATCAAGTATGTTTTCTCCTCTTGTGGGGATGGTGACTAGTTGTTCCATGGCATTTGAGTTTATGAATTCCAGGAACTTTTGGGCTAGAGTGTTTGGGCTTGAGTAGTGTTCCCAGTCTATATTAAGGTAGTTGAAGTCACCTAGTATGATGGTGTTCGGAGATACATTTATCCCCTCCAGTGTTTTCAGGAAGGCCATATGAGGTTCCTGAGTTTGCGAGGGTGGCCTGTAACATGCTACAAATTGCAGAGCAGTCTTGCCTATGGTTAATTGCACCTGGATGGTTTCCGATGCATCGTGCGATGCCACCAATCTTGAGGTGTGGGTGTCCTTGATGAATATGGATACCCCTCCTCCTTTCTTGGTATTGTCCAGGTTTTGGGGCCGGAATGCATGATATGAGGTAAAACCTGATACTGCTGGGGTGCTCTCAGGAGCCTTGAACCAGGTTTGTGTCACAACACAGACATCGATGTTCTCCATACTGAGAAGGGCCTCGAGTGCGTGCATCTTGAGGTTGAGACTTCTGGCATTGAGCAGCATTACCCTTAGTTTTTTTTCTTTGTTTTGTTCTAGGGTGGTAGGTTTAGAATTTGAGCCTTGCCTAAAAAAGGCACTATGGGGGTGGCAAGAGCCTTTGCCAAAATCCGGAATCCCAGGGGTGACAAGTGCAAGCCGTCCCTTGCGAAGCAGCGTGGCTTGTCCAGCATGTCATCCCAGGCAGACAGACATTGGATCCCCTTTGAATGACACCAGAGTTTAAGCCAATTGTTAAAGCTGATCATCTTATCTCTGTATTGTTTTAAATATTTCCTGTGATTTTGAACTCTGATGTCACTGTGAATATATACTTATTATTTTCTTGTTCTATTTATTATTAAATATGTTTTTTAAACATTTCATTGTGTTTGATCTTTGTAGAGATATTTAACATTTGAGAGTACTTGTATATTTGGTGACACTGTGTTGACCACTCCTAATAGCCTTGCTCTTCATCAAACTACCATTTGTATTATAGGTTCATAGGTTCATAGGTATGTACTACCCTATCGGCCCTGGGGCCTATATAACCCTAGCCAAAAAGGTACCCTGGTTTTTGCCACCCAAGAAAATTATTTTCCTGTGCCCATGTCAAGCAAAGCCACAGAAGTGATCCCCGGGATGAATTTCCCATCTCCTATCCAATCATCAAGATTTTTCTTGAAGAGTGCTAATGAGGAGCTTTGTTTGATATAGATAGGTAGTTTGTTCCAGAGTATGGGAAGTTTCTGGCTCAGAAATCTATCCCTCCAGCATGTTCTGTTTATTGTGGTGACAAGGTTTAGGTCCCTAGAGCGTGTAGCTCGGAGGGATTGGGATTTCTTTAAGTGGAGCATGTCCAACAGCTCTGGGTTTGTTATAGCTTTGTATGTTAGGCAGAGATCACCTCTGAGTAGGCGATATGTGACAGAGTAAAGCTGGAGTCTTTTGAGACGGTCTGCATAGGGCATCTGTTTGAGTATATTAGTATTAATATTACACAGTAAAATTGGAAACATTCTGTTAAGGGTCTTAATGTACCTGCCAAGGGGTTCTGGTGGCAGTGGTAACTACCTTATAGTCTGGACAGAAGGGGGTATAGCTAGTAAACCTATGCCAGCCTTTCCCAGGGGTGTCTGTGTGTGTGTGTGTGTGTGTGTGTGTGTGTGTGTGTGTGTGTGTGTGTGTGTGTGTGTGTGTGTGTGTGTTCCTAAGTATAATATTGCATCATATTGTACACACAGAACTGCTGTTCCTGTAAGTACATACCGTACTGTACCTCCATGCTAAGTATAATATTGTGTAACATTGTACACACAGAACTGCTGCCCCTGTAAGTACCCGCCCTGCTGTACCACCTTCATGGGTATAATATTGTGTAACATTATACACAGAACTGCTGCCCCTGTAAGTACCCACCCTGCTGTACCACCTTCATGGCTATAATATTGTGTAACATTATACACAGAACTGCTGCCCCTGTAAGTACCCGCCCTGCTGTACCACCTTCATGGGTATAATATTGTGTAACATTGTACACACAGAACTGCTGCCCCTGTAAGTACCCGCCCTGCTGTACCACCTTCATGGGTATAATATTGTGTAACATTATACACAGAACTGCTGCCCCTGTAAGTACCCACCCTGTTGTACCACCTTCATGGGTATAATATTGTGTAACATTATACACAGAACTGCTGCCCCTGTAAGTACCCGCCCTGCTGTACCACCTTCATGGGTATAATATTGTGTAACATTGTACACAGAACTGCTGCCCCTGTAAGTACCCACCCTGCTGTACCACCTTCATGGGTATAATATTGTGTAACATTGTACACAGAACTGCTGCCCCTGTAAGTACCCACCCTGCTGTACCACCTTCATGGGTATAATATTGTGTAACATTATACACAGAACTGCTGCCCCTGTAAGTACCCACCCTGCTGTACCACCTTCATGGGTATAATATTGTGTAACATTGTACACACAGAACTGCTGCCCCTGTAAGTACCCGCCCTGCTGTACCACCTTCATGGGTATAATATTGTGTAACATTATACACAGAACTGCTGCCCCTGTAAGTACCCACCCTGCTGTACCACCTTCATGGGTATAATATTGTGTAACATTATACACACAGAACTGCTGCCCCTGTAAGTACCCGCCCTGCTGTACCACCTTCATGGGTATAATATTGTGTAACATTGTACACACAGAACTGCTGCCCCTGTAAGTACCCACCCTGTTGTACCACCTTCATGGGTATAATATTGTGTAACATTGTATACACAGAACTGCTGCCCCTGTAAGTACCCGCCCTGCTGTACCACCTTCATGGGTATAATATTGTGTAACATTATTCACAGAACTGCTGCCCCTGTAAGTACCCACCCTGTTGTACCACCTTCATGGGTATAATATTGTGTAACATTATACACAGAACTGCTGCCCCTGTAAGTACCCGCCCTGCTGTACCACCTTCATGGGTATAATATTGTGTAACATTATACACAGAACTGCTGCCCCTGTAAGTACCCACCCTGCTGTACCACCTTCATGGGTATAATATTGTGTAACATTATACACAGAACTGCTGCCCCTGTAAGTACCCACCCTGCTGTACCACCTTCATGGGTATAATATTGTGTAACATTCTACACAGAACTGCTGCCCCTGTAAGTACCCACCCTGCTGTACCACCTTCATGGGTATAATATTGTGTAACATTCTACACAGAACTGCTGCCCCTGTAAGTACCCACCCTGTTGTACCACCTTCATGGGTATAATATTGTGTAACATTATACACAGAACTGCTGCCCCTGTAAGTACCCGCCCTGCTGTACCACCTTCATGGGTATAATATTGTGTAACATTATACACCGAACTGCTGCCCCTGTAAGTACCCGCACTGCTGTACCACCTTCATGGGTATAATATTGTGTAACATTGTACACACAGAACTGCTGCCCCTGTAAGTACCCGCCCTGCTGTACCACCTTCATGGGTATAATATTGTGTAACATTATACACAGAACTGCTGCCCCTGTAAGTACCCACCCTGCTGTACCACCTTCATGGGTATAATATTGTGTAACATTGTACACACAGAACTGCTGCCCCTGTAAGTACCCACCCTGCTGTACCACCTTCATGGGTATAATATTGTGTAACATTATACACAGAACTGCTGCCCCTGTAAGTACCCGCCCTGCTGTACCACCTTCATGGGTATAATATTGTGTAACATTGTACACACAGAACTGCTGCCCCTGTAAGTACCCGCCCTGCTGTACCACCTTCATGGGTATAATATTGTGTAACATTATACACAGAACTGCTGCCCCTGTAAGTACCCACCCTGCTGTACCACCTTCATGGGTATAATATTGTGTAACATTATACACAGAACTGCTGCCCCTGTAAGTACCCGCCCTGCTGTACCACCTTCATGGGTATAATATTGTGTAACATTATACACAGAACTGCTGCCCCTGTAAGTACCACCTGCTGTACCACCTTCATGGGTATAATATTGTGTAACATTGTACACACAGAACTGCTGCCCCTGTAAGTACCCGCCCTGCTGTACCACCTTCATGGGTATAATATTGTGTAACATTGTACACAGAACTGCTGCCCCTGTAAGTACCTGCCCTGTTGTACCACCTTCATGGGTATAATATTGTGTAACATTGTACACACAGAACTGCTGCCCCTGTAAGTACCCGCCCTGCTGTACCACCTTCATGGGTATAATATTGTGTAACATTATACACAGAACTGCTGCCCCTGTAAGTACCCACCCTGCTGTACCACCTTCATGGGTATAATATTGTGTAACATTATACACAGAACTGCTGCCCCTGTAAGTACCCACCCTGCTGTACCACCTTCATGGGTATAATATTGTGTAATATTATACACAGAACTGCTGCCCTGTAAGTACCCGCCCTGCTGTACCACCTTCATGGGTATAATATTGTGTAACATTATACACAGAACTGCTGCCCCTGTAAGTACCCGCCCTGCTGTACCACCTTCATGGGTATAATATTGTGTAACATTGTACACACAGAACTGCTGCCCTGTAAGTACCCGCCCTGCTGTACCACCTTCATGGGTATAATATTGTGTAACATTGTACACAGAACTGCTGCCCCTGTAAGTACCCGCCCTGCTGTACCACCTTCATGGGTAAAATATTGTGTAACATTGTACACACAGAACTGCTGCCCCTGTAAGTACCCGCCCTGCTGTACCACCTTCATGGGTATAATATTGTGTAACATTATACACAGAACTGCTGCCCCTGTAAGTACCCACCCTGCTGTACCACCTTCATGGGTATAATATTGTGTAACATTGTACACAGAACTGCTGCCCCTGTAAGTACCCGCCCTGCTGTACCACCTTCATGGGTATAATATTGTGTAACATTGTACACACAGAACTGCTGCCCCTGTAAGTACCCGCCCTGCTGTACCACCTTCATGGGTATAATATTGTGTAACATTGTACACACAGAACTGCTGCCCCTGTAAGTACCCACCCTGTTGTACCACCTTCATGGGTATAATATTGTGTAACATTGTACACAGAGCTGCTGCCCCTGTAAGTACCCGCCCTGCTGTACCACCTTCATGGGTATAATATTGTGTAACATTATACACAGAACTGCTGCCCCTGTAAGTACCCACCCTGCTGTACCACCTTCATGGGTATAATATTGTGTAACATTATACACAGAACTGCTGCCCCTGTAAGTACCCACCCTGCTGTACCACCTTCATGGGTATAATATTGTGTAACATTGTATACACAGAACTGCTGCCCCTGTAAGTACCCACCCTGCTGTACCACCTTCATGGGTATAATATTGTGTAACATTGTACACACAGAACTGCTGCCCCTGTAAGTACCCACCCTGTTGTACCACCTTCATGGGTATAATATTGTGTAACATTATACACAGAACTGCTGCCCCTGTAAGTACCCACCCTGCTGTACCACCTTCATGGGTATAATATTGTGTAACATTATACACAGAACTGCTGCCCCTGTAAGTACCCACCCTGCTGTACCACCTTCATGGGTATAATATTGTGTAACATTGTATACACAGAACTGCTGCCCCTGTAAGTACCCACCCAGCTGTACCACCTTCATGGGTATAATATTGTGTAACATTGTACACAGAACTGCTGCCCCTGTAAGTACCCTCCCTGCTGTACCACCTTCATGGGTATAATATTGTGTAACATTATACACAGAACTGCTGCCCCTGTAAGTACCCACCCTGCTGTACCACCTTCATGGGTATAATATTGTGTAACATTGTACACACAGAACTGCTGCCCCTATAAGTACCCACCCTGCTGTACCACCTTCATGGGTATAATATTGTGTAACATTGTACACACAGAACTGCTGCCCCTGTAAGTACCCACCCTGCTGTACCACCTTCATGGGTATAATATTTTGTAACATTGTATACACAGAACTGCTGTCCCTGTAAGTACCCACCCTGCTGTACCACCTTCATGGGTATAATATTGTGTAACATTATTCACAGAACTGCTGCCCCTGTAAGTACCCACCCTGTTGTACCACCTTCATGGGTATAATATTGTGTAACATTATTCACAGAACTGCTGCCCCTGTAAGTACCCGCCCTGTTGTACCACCTTCATGGGTATAATATTGTGTAACATTATACACAGAACTGCTGCCCCTGTAAGTACCCGCCCTGCTGTACCACCTTCATGGGTATAATATTGTGTAACATTATACACAGAACTGCTGCCGCTGTAAGTACCCGCCCTGCTGTACCACCTTCATGGGTATAATATTGTGTAACATTATACACAGAACTGCTGCCGCTGTAAGTACCGCCTGCTGTACCACCTTCATGGGTATAATATTGTGTAACATTATACACAGAACTGCTGCCCCTGTAAGTACCCGCCCTGCTGTACCACCTTCATGGGTATAATATTGTGTAACATTGTACACACAGAACTGCTGCCCCTGTAAGTACCCGCCCTGCTGTACCACCTTCATGGGTATAATATTGTGTAACATTATACACAGAACTGCTGCCCCTGTAAGTACCCACCCTGTTGTACCACCTTCATGGGTATAATATTGTGTAACATTGTACACAGAACTGCTGCCCCTGTAAGTACCCGCCCTGCTGTACCACCTTCATGGGTATAATATTGTGTAACATTGTACACACAGAACTGCTGCCCTGTAAGTACCGCCCTGCTGTACCACCTTCATGGGTATAATATTGTGTAACATTATACACAGAACTGCTGCCCCTGTAAGTACCCACCCTGTGGTACCACCTTCATGGGTATAATATTGTGTAACATTGTATACACAGAACTGCTGCCCCTGTAAGTACCCGCCCTGCTGTACCACCTTCATGGGTATAATATTGTGTAACATTATACACAGAACTGCTGCCCCTGTAAGTACCCACCCTGCTGTACCACCTTCATGGGTATAATATTGTGTAACATTGTACACACAGAACTGCTGCCCCTGTAAGTACCCGCCCTGCTGTACCACCTTCATGGGTATAATATTGTGTAACATTATACACAGAACTGCTGCCCCTGTAAGTACCCACCCTGCTGTACCACCTTCATTGGTATAATATTGTGTAACATTATACACAGAACTGCTGCCCCTGTAAGTACCCACCCTGCTGTACCACCTTCATGGGTATAATATTGTGTAACATTATACACAGAACTGCTGCCCCTGTAAGTACCCACCCTGCTGTACCACCTTCATGGGTATAATATTGTGTAACATTGTATACACAGAACTGCTGCCCCTGTAAGTACCCGCCCTGCTGTACCACCTTCATGGGTATAATATTGTGTAACATTATACACAGAACTGCTGCCCCTGTAAGTACCCACCCTGCTGTACCACCTTCATGGGTATAATATTGTGTAACATTGTACACAGAACTGCTGCCCCTGTAAGTACCCGCCCTGCTGTACCACCTTCATGGGTATAATATTGTGTAACATTGTACACACAGAACTGCTGCCCCTGTAAGTACCCACCCTGCTGTACCACCTTCATGGGTATAATATTGTGTAACGTTGTACACAGAACTGCTGCCCCTGTAAGTACCCGCCCTGCTGTACCACCTTCATGGGTATAATATTGTGTAACATTATACACAGAACTGCTGCCCCTGTAAGTACCCACCCTGCTGTACCACCTTCATGGGTATAATATTGTGTAACATTATACACAGAACTGCTGCCCCTGTAAATACCCACCCTGCTGTACCACCTTCATGGGTATAATATTGTGTAACATTGTACACAGAACTGCTGCCCCTGTAAGTACCCGCCCTGCTGTACCACCTTCATGGGTATAATATTGTGTAACATTGTACACACAGAACTGCTGCCCCTGTAAGTACCCGCCCTGCTGTACCACCTTCATGGGTATAATATTGTGTAACATTATACACAGAACTGCTGCCCCTGTAAGTACCCACCCTGCTGTACCACCTTCATGGGTATAATATTGTGTAACATTATACACAGAACTGCTGCCCCTGTAAGTACCCGCCCTGCTGTACCGCCTTCATGGGTATAATATTGTGTAACATTGTACACACAGAACTGCTGCCCCTGTAAGTACCCGCCCTGCTGTACCACCTTCATGGGTATAATATTGTGTAACATTATACACAGAACTGCTGCCCCTGTAAGTACCCACCCTGCTGTACCACCTTCATGGGTATAATATTGTGTAACATTATACACAGAACTGCTGCCCCTGTAAGTACCCACCCTGCTGTACCACCTTCATGGGTATAATATTGTGTAACATTATACACAGAACTGCTGCCCCTGTAAGTACCCGCCCTGCTGTACCACCTTCATGGGTATAATATTGTGTAACATTATACACAGAACTGCTGCCCCTGTAAGTACCCACCCTGCTGTACCACCTTCATGGGTATAATATTGTGTAACATTATACACAGAACTGCTGCCCCTGTAAGTACCCACCCTGCTGTACCACCTTCATGGGTATAATATTGTGTAACATTGTACACACAGAACTGCTGCCCCTGTAAGTACCCGCCCTGCTGTACCACCTTCATGGGTATAATATTGTGTAACATTGTACACAGAACTGCTGCCCCTGTAAGTACCCGCCCTGCTGTACCACCTTCATGGGTATAATATTGTGTAACATTGTATACACAGAACTGCTGCCCCTGTAAGTACCCGCCCTGCTGTACCACCTTCATGGGTATAATATTGTGTAACATTGTACACAGAACTGCTGCCCCTGTAAGTACCCACCCTGCTGTACCACCTTCATGGGTATAATATTGTGTAACATTATACACAGAACTGCTGCCCCTGTAAGTACCCGCCCTGCTGTACCACCTTCATGGGTATAATATTGTGTAACATTGTACACACAGAACTGCTGCCCCTGTAAGTACCCGCCCTGCTGTACCACCTTCATGGGTATAATATTGTGTAACATTGTACACACAGAACTGCTGCCCCTGTAAGTACCCGCCCTGCTGTACCACCTTCATGGGTATAATATTGTGTAACATTATACACAGAACTGCTGCCCCTGTAAGTACCCGCCCTGCTGTACCACCTTCATGGGTATAATATTGTGTAACATTATACACAGAACTGCTGCCCTGTAAGTACCCACCCTGCTGTACCACCTTCATGGGTATAATATTGTGTAACATTATACACAGAACTGCTGCCCCTGTAAGTACCCACCCTGCTGTACCACCTTCATGGGTATAATATTGTGTAACATTGTATACACAGAACTGCTGCCCCTGTAAGTACCCACCCTGCTGTACCCCCTTCATGGGTATAATATTGTGTAACATTGTATACACAGAACTGCTGCCCCTGTAAGTACCCACCCTGCTGTACCACCTTCATGGGTATAATATTGTGTAACATTATACACAGAACTGCTGCCCCTGTAAGTACCCACCCTGCTGTACCACCTTCATGGGTATAATATTGTGTAACATTGTACACACAGAACTGCTGCCCCTGTAAGTACCCACCCTGCTGTACCACCTTCATGGGTATAATATTGTGTAACATTATACACAGAACTGCTGCCCTGTAAGTACCCGCCTGCTGTACCACCTTCATGGGTATAATATTGTGTAACATTATACACAGAACTGCTGCCCCTGTAAGTACCCACCCTGCTGTACCACCTTCATGGGTATAATATTGTGTAACATTATACACAGAACTGCTGCCCCTGTAAGTACCCACCCTGCTGTACCACCTTCATGGGTATAATATTGTGTAACATTATACACAGAACTGCTGCCCCTGTAAGTACCCGCCCTGCTGTACCACCTTCATGGGTATAATATTGTGTAACATTATACACAGAACTGCTGCCCCTGTAAGTACCCGCCCTGCTGTACCACCTTCATGGGTATAATATTGTGTAACATTGTATACACAGAACTGCTGCCCCTGTAAGTACCCACCCTGCTGTACCACCTTCATGGGTATAATATTGTGTAACATTGTACACACAGAACTGCTGCCCCTGTAAGTACCCGCCCTGCTGTACCACCTTCCTGAGTATAATATTGTGTAACATTGTACACACAGAACTGCTGCCCCTGTAAGTACCCGCCCTGCTGTACCACCTTCATGGGTATAATATTGTGTAACATTGTACACACAGAACTGCTGCCCCTGTAAGTACCCGCCCTGCTGTACCACCTTCATGGGTATAATATTGTGTAACATTGTACACACAGAACTGCTGCCCCTGTAAGTACCCACCCTGCTGTACCACCTTCATGGGTATAATATTGTGTAACATTATACACAGAACTGCTGCCCCTGTAAGTACCCGCCCTGCTGTACCACCTTCATGGGTATAATATTGTGTAACATTATACACAGAACTGCTGCCCCTGTAAGTACCCGCCCTGCTGTACCACCTTCATGGGTATAATATTGTGTAACATTATACACAGAACTGCTGCCCCTGTAAGTACCCGCCCTGCTGTACCACCTTCATGGGTATAATATTGTGTAACATTGTACACACAGAACTGCTGCCCCTGTAAGTACCCGCCCTGCTGTACCACCTTCATGGGTATAATATTGTGTAACATTGTATACACAGAACTGCTGCCCTGTATCGCACTCCGCCCTGCTGTACCACCTTCATGGGTATAATATTGTGTAACATTATACACAGAACTGCTGCCCCTGTAAGTACCCGCCCTGCTGTACCACCTTCATGGGTATAATATTGTGTAACATTGTACACACAGAACTGCTGCCCCTGTAAGTACCCACCCTGCTGTACCACCTTCATGGGTATAATATTGTGTAACATTGTACACACAGAACTGCTGCCCCTGTAAGTACCCGCCCTGCTGTACCACCTTCCTGAGTATAATATTGTGTAACATTGTACACACAGAACTGCTGCCCCTGTAAGTACCCGCCCTGCTGTACCACCTTCATGGGTATAATATTGTGTAACATTGTACACACAGAACTGCTGCCCCTGTAAGTACCCACCCTGTTGTACCACCTTCATGGGTATAATATTGTGTAACATTATTCACAGAACTGCTGCCCCTGTAAGTACCCACCCTGTTGTACCACCTTCATGGGTATAATATTGTGTAACATTATTCACAGAACTGCTGCCCCTGTAAGTACCCACCCTGCTGTACCACCTTCATGGGTATAATATTGTGTAACATTGTACACACAGAACTGCTGTCCCTGAAACTACCAACCCTACTGTACCTCCTTCCTAAGTATAATATTGTGTAATATTGCACATACAGTTAGTATTTTGGTGCACATGGCATGAGTATACTGCGGGACAGCACTAGCTGAATCCAGGCAGTGAAGCAAGCTTTCAGCAGCCTAAACCCATGCTCTGTAATCTTTCTGGTTTGTGATTCTACATAGTTGCTGGTCTATTTAATTATGTGAATTTCTGATGCATGTCATGATCCAAGGTTCTTGGACATATCTAGCATCACCAACATGATGCTCCTATGGGAAATCACCCCTCGCAAACTGTTGGCACAGGTCACATTTGTGTATGTCATGAAAACTGCCTGGATTTCCTGCACACACATCACGGATACTGCCTGGATTTCCAGCACACACATCACGGATAATACCTTCTGCATTACAGACTACCTGGAACTTGGTTTAGTGATACCTTTTATGGTTCATGCACCTTCTTCCTAGTTCACCATTTTGGACCTTCACTTCAAATGGATGCATTCTGTGGCCTCCAGCATCTCAGGGAAATGGGCTATATCATAGAACTCCTGCAAGTTGTTGTCTCTCTCATCTGGAGTTCATGCAAGCTACATATGTTCCCCACATGCTGAAGCATGGTGCTACATATGTCCCCCCACATGCTGAAGCATGGCGCTACATATGTTCCCCCACATGCTGAAGCATGGTGCTACATATGTTCCCCCACATGCTGAAGCATGGCGCTACATATGTCCCCCCACATGCTGAAGCATGGCACTACATATGTCCCACCACATGCTGAAGCATGGCGTTACATATGTTCTGCCACATGCTGAAGCATGGTGCTACATATGTGCCCCCGAATGCTGAAGCATGGTGCTACATATGTCCCCCCACATGCTGAAGCATGGTGCTACATATGTCTCTCCACATGCTGAAGCATGGCGCTACGTATGTTCCCCCACATGCTGAAGCATGGTGCTACATATGTCTCCCCACATGCTGAAGCATGGCTCTACATATGTTCCCGCACATGCTGAAGCATGGCGCTACATATGCTCCCCCCACATGCTGAAGCATGGTGCTACATATGGCCCTCCACATGCTGAAGCATGGCGCTACATATGGCCCCCCACATGCTGAAACATGGTGCTACATATGGCCCCCCACATGCTGAAGCATGGCGCTACATATTGCCCCCCACATGCTGAAGCATGGCACTGCATATGTCCCCCACATGCTGAAGAATGGCGCTACATATGGCCCCCCGAATGCTGAAGCATGGCGCTACATATGTCCCCTCACATGCTGAAGCATGGCGCTACATATGTCCCCCCACATGCTGAAGCATGGCGCTACACATGTCCCCCCATATGCTGAAGCATCGCGCTACATATGTCCCCCCACATGTTGAAGCATGACGCTACATATGTCCCCTCACATACTGAAGCATGGTGCTACATATGTCCCCCTACATGCTGAAGCATGGCACTACATATGTCTCTCCACATGCTGAAGCATGGCGCTACATATGTCCCCCCACATGCTGAAGCATGACTCTACATATGTCCCCCCACATGCTGAAGCATGGCACTACATATGTCACCCCACATGCTGAAGCATGGCGCTACATATGGCCCCCCACATGCTGAAGTATGGCAACAAGAAAGTAAAGGAGTATTCTTGAGGTAGTATCCTGTGATACCCCCGCTATGTCTCCATTAGGTTGTTGAGAGGTTTCTGAAGCTAATTTATGTAACATTGCATATACCTTTGTATTCACTGGGACAGGTACTCCACAACTCCCACAGGGATGCAAACAATGCAGATTCATTTCCATGATTTGTTGCATGGTCTTCCTTTCATCATGTCCACTACATAGGTGTTGTGGAGGGCATGAAATGTTATGCAAGGTCAGATGGCCCTCCACCTCCTGGGGTGGTGTCACACACCATCAGGAGAAGCAGGTACAGTGAGAGTCTCCTGCATACACCCATTTACTATGGCCATGGAAGCTGATAGCATAATTGCACAATTACTCAGTTTTTTCATGAGTATATGACCAAGTTCAAATATCAAGTGGGTACTGCTCAGTTGTGTGGCATTTAACTTTTTTTAAATCAATCTTCCATCTCGATTTGCCTGACTATCATACACTGCTACTCATTATAGAGGCACAGATGACCACGTGGCATTACTATATAGCACACATGACCACATGGCATTACTATATAGCACGCAGATGACCATATGACATTAATATATAGCACAGATGACCACATGGAATTACTATATAGCACAGATGACCACATGGCATTAATATATAGCACAGATGACCACATGGCATTTCTATATAGCACAGATGACCACATTATTTGGCTTAGTCACATCATGTAGTTGAGCTTTCTGAATCTCATACCCTGCTTGTAGCCATTTATCATGGAAATTCACTTAGCACATGACAACCAGTAACAGCAAATAACTTAGAATTAAAAAAAAATAAATAAACAGCAACCGCATCCAGAGACCACTTTATTTGTTTAAGTGCTTTCATTGGTGCTGTACTGACTTCATCAGAACAATAAAATACACAAATAACTTGACTTAAATAATGCTAGAACATTACCTGATTTCACTAATTAACATCCAATTGTTTCTTAAAGTAACAATAATAAAAACAAATGTAAAACAGTACATGCACTAAATTCAAACAGCCCTGCTGCAACAAAAAACACTTGTGATGACTGTTAAAATTTCTCCTCAGTTAACCATAATGGGAAAACATATTAAAAAATGTACAAGATAAATATTTATATATGTGTTATTTATACACAAACATATAAATGCATATAACACACATACATATAAAAAAACATTTCTTCACATTGTTATTAACACCAGCATAACTTTAGGTGTCAACAAATAGTTTTTGTTTTTTGTTTTTTTAATTTATAAAGCTAACTCAGCCTTTAGTTTCAAAACACTGTTGGACATGCTCCACTTAAAGAAATCCCAATCCCTCAGAGCCACACGCTCCAGGGATCTAAACCTTATCATCACAATGAACAAAACATGCTGGAGGGATAGGTTCCTGACCCAGAGACTCCCCATACTCTGGAATAGACTGCCCATACATGTCAAGCAGAGCACCTCATTGGCCCTCTTCAAAAGGAACCTTGATGATTGGATGGGAGATAGGAAATTCACCCCGGGGATCATGTCAGTCACCCTGATAGACAGGGGCCCAGAGAAGTAAATATTGTGGGAAAAAATTTCCAGGGAATTGTTATGGCTAGGCTTGCATAGGCCTTAGGGCCGATAGCCTAGTACCAACCTATGAACCTATGAACACAACTAATAGACATGGTTTCATTCAGCCCTGGGGGTACAGTAGGATTACACTTTAATTTCCATTTTAATTCCTTATATCCTAAATATAGGTCTAATGCCCTCCCCTTTGTCCCAAGTCTACCATGTCAAAGGCTATATATTTGAAACTGTGAATAGGAAATTCATTAATATGTTTTGATAAGGCATTCTTCTCATCACCTTTTGCAATAACATATTGGTGCTGGTATATTCTCTTCCTAAATTTAGTTTTAGTCTTACCAATATTAAAACTTTCACAGTCTTGACACTTGGCAAGATAAACTACCCCCATGCTATGACAATTAAATTTGTACCTGAGCTCAATAGTGCTCCAACTCTGGAATGTCACTTCTGTCCTTCTAAAATAAATTTGCACTGCCTGCATTGACCATGTTTACTCAGATGTCCTCTTTGGTTCCTCTCGAATGGCCTCTCAATAATTTTTATATACAATGACAGGTTTTTGTCCAACTTTGTTAAAACAATCCATATAAATATGACCATACGTATAATATCAGGAAAAAGGATCGTAACAATGCTTTATATAGACATATAGAGACTAAAGGAGAAAATCATAACTTTAAGTTTGGCATATTAGAATTAGTATAGATAAACCCTAGGGGAGGAAATACTAAAGCCATATTGGGGAGAAAGAAGTAAGGTGGCAGTTATTATTGATGCCTCCACCCCTCCAAGGTAGAATGATAAAATCCCTATCAAACCCATACTCCAGACACGCATATGACACAGTAGGCTAGGCATTTAGTACTATGGCAGTACAATATTATTGCCTAGTAAACACTTTGTGACCAGTAAATTATAGTATTTGTATATGTATTAACATGTATTATTCTTATCATCATTGTTTTAATATTTATGGTTTAAGTATTTATGCAAGGACATGTGTGCAAAGAAGTCATCTTTTATATAGAATTTGTATTGAGATATTTCTTTGAGTTCTTATAATCTCATTGGTTCAGTACCCACTGGCGCCAAAGCAAAATGTTATTTAAACTTATTGTAGTTAACATTATTCATTCTGATGAAGTCCACTTTATGTGGATGAAAGCGCTAAATATATCTATTGTTTTAATAAAGTGTGTGGTTTTATATGTATTCGATCACCTATTTGGGATTTATTAACATTTATTAACATCAAGCTTGTTCATACTGCGATTGAAGCAGCATTTTAGTGCTTCATTTGTTATTGTTTTTCTTAGTCGGACACTGAAACACTATTTCGTGTTACATTAATCCATATAAACTCTAAAGACATTCCAGTTATATTTAATAATATTCGTAATACCCTGGAAATGCAAGTTGTAAGACAAAATAAATACTTTTTGAAAATCTTTACATTCCCTCCTAGACAGGAGGGGGTTTGGTCTACTCTGACCAGTATCATTGCCCAGTAACAGGCAAAAATGACCCTCTTGTCTCTTTTTCCTAACTTCATTAAAGATACTGTCCAGGATGTACCAGGCTCTCCTCTATTCTCCAACATCCCCCTTAGTTTAAGACATTTGTTGTAAAATGTGTCACAACTCACCATACGTGCCACTCTCACTACCTGTCCCTTGACTAATGTCACTTTTGATGCAGAGGGTCGTAGCTGTCAAAATGGAGACGGGAGTTAGAGTAAGTAGGTTAAATAATGGGCCCCCCCCCCTCCTCAACCTCCACTGTAAATTTAAAACACTTGTACTAGTATTCAAATAATGGAAGAATTGTTCAAGCCTCTCTCTGTCATTGGTCCTGAATATTATAATGTCGTACAAAAAATAATCATATAATGACCATCAATTGACATATTCAGAATTAAATACTGCTTGGTTCTCCCACTGAGCTAGTACCATGTTAGCAAACACAGGGGGCACATATAGTGCTGAAACAGCTGATTTTCAAACACTATAAAATTAACCTCCAAGACAGCTTCCATTAAAGATCTAATAGTAAGGATCTTAGTATGTTCCAACCCTGAGTTGTCACATAAAAAAAAATGTAAAATAAATCCAAACCCTCAACATGTAGAATTACTGAAAAAGGATCACACACATCTATAGTGGCAAACAGTAAATTATCTGAATACATATGACTGGAGACACTGGATAACAATTCCCAGCAATTCTTGAACAAATGCCTATGTCTAGATAAAAACTGTTTTGTATGTATATCAACATATTTAGCCAAGGGGAGAGGCTTTTACATCTACTACTGGTCTCAGAGGAGGGTCAAAAATGTTTTTATGAATCTTTGGGATGCCAAAAATCATGGAAGTCCTGGGGTATGAAACTCTCAGATAATCACGGTCCATCACAGTCATTTGTCCATTAAAGACCATTTCATCAAGCATAATATCTATTCTCTGATAGGCAATGTTTTTCTCATTTATAGATGCCTCCTCATAAATGTCTGTATATAATATAACAAACATGCTATTAATATATTCATTGGTATCTATAACCACCAGGCCCCCATCCTTGCCTGGTTTCATTATTCTAATATACCTCATTTTCCTAATCTCTCTTAGCAACCCCATTTGTTTAAAACTAAGGTTAGGGCTTATGGAACTTTTAGTATTAGAACAAAAATACTCTCTTATGTCATTTTCACGTAGCTTCTCAAATACATTAATTAAAGGCTGTAGCAGAAGATTAAAGGTACTAGGTTGTCTACACATATTACCCAGGCTATCCAAACAATTATTAAAATAAAAACCAATATTGATTTTTTTACAAACAACTTTAACTGAATCAATGATTCATCCAATCTTCCTGGCCTAGTGGGGACAAAGGTAAGCCATTTGTCAAATAAATTCACCCAATCAATCGTCACTTCAATCTCACTAAGATTATAAATCTTAAAATCACCAGCTGTGTTAAAAATGACATTAGACTTTGTTATGTTCTCTGCCATCGATTCCCTCTTGCCCTACCCCTGCCTCTCCTTCTCGTGGACCCCTTCATGTATTGATTTCCCCTGGGATATTTGTCCATTCCCACATGTTTCTCCTGTTGTCCCCAGCTCTGATTCATCAGTCGTTCTGACCTACTCAGAGGGGGGTTTTCTAAAGGGACCTTGAATGCTCGTCCTTCATTAACATCCTCACTCTGGATATTAATAACCTGATTCTGCCTGTCAGGCCTCCTTCCCTGATTGTCATTAACTCTTGAACTATGTGGTGGAGGCAGATAAAATTTCCCAGCCTCATAATTTTTTTTATCACATAATAACTTTTTTGCTTTCTTGTTTTTCAGTTCACTTATTCTCTGGTCGATATCTTTAAACATAGCAACATATTCACTGGACTTAAACTGAAACAGTAAATCCGACTGAATACTATTGTTCAAACTATTTATAGATTCATTTAATACAGTCACTCTCCTGTCATTTTCTCTCATCAACAGTTCAAGCAACTCACAACATTGTCTATTAAATAACTGAAGCAACTCACGATGTAATTCTGAGCCACTTATTAGACCAGTAGGATATTTCCAGCTCCTCAAACCTTTTGGTACCTGTTGTCTTTTCAAACACTCCTAAAAACATGAGTTTTCCAATTGACGTTTCCGAAATTTCAAAGTCTGATTATATAAAGTTCTTAGTTGATTATCCACGGTACCATAATCCACTTCCTGAACTTTCTATACTTCTGAACTGAATGAAAATTCCTTCCTTTCGTGCAGCCAAATGTTGTGCAAGAAAGTCTCATCAATGCCAGCCCTATTGCTTGTTACAGTTATTTATTTATTTTATTTTATTTTACATTTGTTTACTGGGATAGTCTGACTGGATACATGTCCATTTTCAGCAGAGGCCCGGGGAGAAAAGCTCCACATAGACAAACTTACATAGATTACACAGAAGTTGGCAAACAATTATAAAAACAAAGTGATTCTATACAATGGGTTAGTAGTGTTCCCTAGTAGGGACTCACAATTCTCATGGACAGACAATTAAAAGTAAGAGACATCAGACTGGAAGCAGAGCTTGGTGATGTAGTTACAAGTTATGATAATTGCAGAATATGCTTTAAGTTTATAACTTAATCAGGGTTGGTACATGGGCATAGCCAATTCACCTTTTGATACCATTTGAGGTTTTTTTTGAAGAGACTTTTGGAGGATTGTAGGGTTATATAGTTTGGCAACGAATTTCAGGTTTTGCCAATGAAGTTGGCAAACAGGGATTCACCAGCAGAGTTATTAGCTTTGTGGGTTTGGACCAGTAGTTTATCAGCTGATCGTAGGGATCTTAGGTTGCTATATGGCTTAATAATATTTTTAAGTGAGGGGGTATCCTCAGGGTGGTACAAAATTTTGTGCGCTATTAAGAGTTGATTGAATTGAATTAAGCTGGGCAGTTCTAGCCACTCTAATTGTTTAAGGTTCTGGCAGTGGTAGGTTCTATAGGTGGAGCCAGTGGCGAATCTGGCAATATGATTGTAACTATGGGACAGCTTACCTAGTTTGGATTTGTTGAGGTTTGAGAGTACAGGCAAGGCATATAAGAGAATAGAGAGTAGGTGTGATCGGGCGATTGCAGTCCTAGCCAGCGGGGTTAAAAATGTCTTGTTTCTATACAGTGATCCAAGCTTCATATTGATGGTCTGTATGGTTTTGTTGACCTGTAAGTCAAATTTGAGATTATTGTCTATGATAACCCCTAGCAGTTTGGTGTGATTATCTGGGGAAATAGTGGTACCATTGTTAGATGTGACAGAAAATGAAAGTGTGGTGGATCTACTAGTGGGAGAGAAGAGTAGAAGTTAAGTTGTATTGGGGTTCAGAAGTAGGCGTTGGTTGGTGAGCCAGTTCTTGATAGTGTTAAATGTATTTTGGGTTAAGATTTGCAAGTCGGATGGGGAGGTGGCTGAGCAGATGAGAGTGGAATCATCTCAGTATTGAATGCAGGTGGCTTTAGGGATAGCAGTGTGGAGGTTGTTGATAAAAATAGAGAAGAGTAGTGGACCTAGTATGGACCCTTGAGGGACACCAAGTGTGAGAGGTAACTGGCTGGAGAGTTTGCCCTGCCATAGTACCGCCTGCTGTCTACCAGTCAGGTAGGACTGGAACCACTGGATAGCAGGCTTGTTGAGGGAAATAGATTTTAGTGAAAGAATGAGAAGTTCATGGTTGACCATGTCAAAGGCTTTTGATAGGTCAAGAAAGAGGGCAGAGGTTAGCCTATTGTCATTCCTGTTTTGGTTTATGGCAGTAGTAAAGGAAAGACGGGCTGAGGTGGTGCTGTGGTATGGCCTGAAACCATGCTGGGAGTTGGATAGTGAGTTATTCTGTGAAAGGTATTGCATTAGTTGCTTGTGTACACATTTCTCCATTGTTTTGGCTAGTGGGGAAAAATGGCAATGGGTCTATAGTTGGATATGTCTGAGGAGCTACCACCTTTATGGAGTGGGATGACGTGGGATATTTTCCAGAGGGAGCGGATAGTGCTTTCAGATAAGGTTCTATTGATAATGATAGATATGGGATATGCAATGGCATCTGCAGCTATTTGTAGGTACTCTGCAGGGAGGAAGTCAGCAGCGAGGGTGGTAGGTTTTAGTTTTTTTAGAAGTGTTTTGATAAAACTAGTGGATATTGGTTGGAAGCTAAATTCCGGGTGATTATTAGGTAGATTAGGCATGTGGTTTAAGTTAGAGGGGGTTAGTTGAATTGCTAGGGATTGGATTGTTTCAGTGAAAAAGTTATTAAAGGCACTAGCTATGGTCTCTGGGGAACTATGGGTGTAGTTAGCCGGGGTTGGGGTGGTGGAGTGACCTGGACAAAGTAGTTGATTTAAGCCTGCCCAGAACTTTTGAGGGATGTTGTGGTGTTTTTGTAGGAGATTTTGGTAGAAGCTTTTTTTAATCCAGTAAAATAGATTTTTTTTGTATCATTCCTGAGTTGACGATATTTTAGATGGTCAAGTGGGGCTTTGGTTGTTCTCCAGTGGGCCCAGGCTCTGTTTCTAGTTTTGATTTTAGCTTTGGTATCTTTTGTGAGCCATGGTGCTGTATTTGATCTAGTTTTTATTGTACGTGCTGGAGCATGGGAATCAAGGATACGTAGGAATTTAGTGTTAAAGGGATCTATGGCCTCCTCTAATGTTCGATTTTTTAGTTTAGTGTTAAAGTGATCTATGGCCTCCTCTAATGTTAGATTTTTTAGTTTTGACTAGTCAACTGCTTTTAATTCATTTTGGAATATAGCAGCATCAAAGTTTTTCCTGTTTCTAAATGTTTTATATTTGGGTTGGTGAGGGTTTCCTGCCTTATGTTTTATGATATAGGTTAGACAATGGTCGCTGAGGTCATCAGGGAGAGTACCAGCTGTGTACAGTTGGGGTTGGTTATTAACTAGGATCCAGTCTAGGATACTTTCCTTGTTGGTTGGTTTGTTTATCCTAGTGGGAAAGGTTATGGACTGTTTAAACCCAGATAAGTTTATATGAGTGAGGGGGGGGGGGTCGGAGGAGCAGGGGTGCCAGTCGGTGTTAAAATCACCAAGAACTATGGTTTCTTTGGGATAGGTAGTGGATAACCAGTAAAGGAGATCTTCTGGGGTATTTAGGTTGTTGCCTGGTGGAATGTATGTACAGACAATGTTCAAGTGTTTGTTTTGGTTAATCCGTAGCTTGGTTATGAGGAGTTCCACGTTATTGAATTGGGGAGGTTGAATGGTGTCTCTAGTAATGGTTAGAGTATTTTTGTAAAGGACTGCTATCCCACCTCCTTTCCTTGTAGCATGGTCTAACCGGTGAATATTGTATCCTGGAGGTAGTATCTCATTGTCAGTAGTACTGGGTTTTAGCCAGGTTTCCGTAAGACACATAATGTCTTGGGAGTGGGTTGCTAAGAGGGCGTGTAGGTTGGGAATCTTATTGTTAATACTTATATTATTTAGGTGAAATGCTAGGAGGGAACTAGTGGGAGTATTTATGGGTAGCTTGACTGTGGGGGTTGTGGTAGAGGAGTGGAGGTTATTGGGTGCGGGTGGGCCAAGGTTGGGATGAATGTCTCCATGTGTAATAAGGTTATAATGACAGGATATTCTGAGCTTTAGGAGTTTGTTTACAAGCTTTATATAGTCTTTGTCTTTAGGATTATGTTTTGTGGCTGTACAGGGGTGGTATTTTATAGAGGGTGGTGTATTCGGTGTGCTGGGGATGGTAAAGTGTTTGGTGTTATGTGTGAAGTCGTGGGTGTCTGACCATTTGGTTAGTGAATACCATGGTCAAGTGCTTGTTCGTAGGCAGTGAGATGGTAAAATAGAAACAGTATAGGCATTTGGGTAATTAGTGTTTTTTTGCTCATTTGCATTTTGATGGGGGCGGGACAAATCTGATGTCTGACTGTGTGCTAACAGGGTGTGGAAGAATGAGAGAGAAGGAAATGGGGTAAGGGGGCGGGGTTGCTCAATGATGTGCGAGGTGCTGATTGGTACTTAGCAGGAGGGGAGTGGCAAGGGAGTGGGCAAAGTCTGGTTAAAATTTAGCACTAGTGGGGGCGGGTGGAATTTGGGGGCAGGGAGGGGAGCAGAGCGGGGCTAACACTGACTCTGAGAGTTACCTTGGGCTTTTGGTTTGGTTTGTATGATTGTATGTAAGTAATGTTTTTGGCTGTACTTTAATTTGTTTTATTGTTTTTTAATTTGACACCAGTTTTTCAGGCTAATTTTAATTGGATCCTAGGGGTAAACTAGCAATGTATTCAATAAGGAGGGAGCGAAATTACAGGTCCACTTAGACTGTCACCATGGCAACCTTCTCTAATATTGTTCAAAACTCTCATAGATTGATTACTTCTCTGGGTGGCATTACATTAAAATCCACACTGTCTTGAGACAAAGTATTTATATCATGCTGGACTACTTTAACATTACTTGATGTCTGAGGGCTAGTTTGACTCATGTAGAGCTTTTGAATTAACTCCTGGATCAGTGCAGTCAAGTTCCCAATAGATGCTCTCAGTTCCTCACATAAATAATTTATTGGGCTACTGGAAAGGTTTCCATCCATATTCTTCACAAATTCACTTAATACAATGCAGTAAAGTTTTATGAATCTGGCCCATCGTCTTTTGTCACCATGGTTTCAGTAGTGAAAATAAAGTCTTTCACCAGAAAACTCTGGTTAAGTAACTCAAAATTTACATTACTGGGACTTTCACTGGCAATCAGAAATCTTGAACTGGACTTCCACTTCAGAACCAGCCTCAGCCTCTCTCTCTCTCTCACTCTCTCTCTCTCTCTTTCTTTTTCCTTTTACCAGAAGTATTCCACGCTCCTCTGGAATTTTACCTGAATGACTTCTGTATATCAGAATTTTTCTAGCCTTAAAAAGCCTCAAGTTAACAGATAACTTCAAACACCTGAAGTCCATGTATCTTGACTTAAATAGGCCAGTCCCTATTACTTGTGAGTGAGATTTTCCATATAATGATCTATTCTTCCCCCACCAAATACTCCCCCAAACCTAACTCTAGCATTCTAGTGTTAGCTCATTCAGACATCCCTACTCAGACTAGTTTCCATTAAGATGTTTAAAAACATTGGACATGCCACATTAATTCAACATGCTGAGTACGCTATCTTTGTTGTTTATACTGAATCTCTAAATTATCTCAATTCTGCTTGAAAAATTCTATTTACTAGAGTCCTGGTTAAACAGTATAGGTCTTCCTTTAAACACTTCCAAAATTAAGTATATTCCTTTTCTCTCTTAAACTTAATTTTTCAGACACTCTAACTACTTTAACGTCATGTGATCCCATTAACTGCAATTCCAGTAAAACTCTAATATGTACTCTAAGGACACTCCAGTCATTGTATGGATGCACACTATCATGTCAGGGAAAGTGGGTGGGAAGAAGATGAGGCACTGGCAGAATACAGATGTCAACTACTCCTTGGATTTGGGCAAGTATATTTTGATGGAGAAATCTGTAAACCCACAGAATGGACTATCAGAACAGCTAGTGGTAAGGGATTCCATGGCAAGATTCGAGGGGCCATGAGACAGGTGGAGAAGTTGATAAAAAAGATGACAGGGATAGAAGTGATGTAAAATGCTAAATTTATTTTATTTTATTTATTTTTATTTTGCATTTGATGACTGGGAAAGTCTGACTGGACGCAGGTCCATTTTCAGCAGAAGTCCGGGGAGAAAAGCTCCACATAAAAAAACAAACAAACAAAAGTGACAATACATTTACATACTATTACACATAATAGGAACATATTTAACTTTTTTCCATAGGTGAATAGAACAAATATATTCAGCATAAACATTGTTTAGAAGAATAAGTGATTTAAAAACCTTGTTTTGGTAAGAAATAAGTAGTTAATAGATAAGAGGGGAAGGTTCTGCAGAATCATTTCAGTACTGAAAGGAAGGTGAGTTAATCTGGGGGGGTCACATGGGCACAGCCAATTGGTAGAGTAGTGGGTGTTAAGTAGTTTCTTGAATAGTGAAACAGAGCTGGTAGAAGTTATGTTCTTTGGGAGTGAGTTCCAGATTTTAGCTATTTTACAACCAAGGAGAACTTTGCCTGCTTCATTCTTATGTTTAATGACAGTTATGAGAGTTTGGTCTGTAGATCTTAAGGTACGCGTAAATGCACTTCAAAGTCACATTAGACAAGATTATTGTCCCCATCATCTGCCTGCAAATGTGATGTAATATGTACATCACAGATGACTGCTCATTGGCAGAGCTGTAGCTGGACCTGGCTATTCAAAGGCACAAAAGAATGAATAGTCCTTTTGCTGCATTGTTTGTGAAGTGGTATAGAGTCCTTCAGTTCTGCATGTTACAAAATGGAAGATCTGCAATGAATAACTATTAACATCACCAAAATATGACTTACAGATGATGAATGAATATGTAAAGGAGGTTATTCACTTTTCATTGGGAAGTGGAGGTATGCAGAGCAGATTTACTGAGAGATGATGAGAGTGCGGAGTCTCAAATCTCCATGTGTCAAGACAGGTGTGAATGGTAGTGTTGATCATGTGTTTCTCCTGCATTCCCTTTCCTGACTCATCTTGAGGTGGATCACCTTTGATCCTGATGACCAGTGAGTCCCAAGCTGATAATGTCAGAGACTTTTTATGGCATGTAGCAGAATACTATTAGTTCTAATATAAACTCTGTATCAAAAGTGATTAGCTGACAGCATAGTTTAATGAAACTACAAATTTGTAAAGAAAATAAACCTCCATTTACAAAGAGTATGGCAGAGGTAGCAGGTTGTTATTTGGACTGCAGACTTGATCATATTAAGGATGCTGCTTCAATGAATCACAGTCGGTACAATAATGTAGGAGAAGTCATCAGTTTACATGAGAATTCTTCAGCCATCTCCCACTAGCATTATCTTAAACAGGCTTGTGACTCCTACAGAATACTGACTCCAGAAGCAAAGCGATAACACTTCAGCTGTACCAAAGCTTACTCAGGGCATACCTTGAGTACTTTCTAGAGTGGTGAGGTGCATCCAATAGGAAACTGACATGAATAAAAGCTAGATGGAATAGAACTCCTGTTCATACTGATGATGGACTACATTAGGAAACAAGTCAGTGGGACAGAAAAACAAAACTGCAAACTCAGAACAGGAACGTCAGCAAAAGATAGGAGACTGGAACACAAAACAGAAGGCACATGGGATGAAACTGTGTACAGACAAGACAGTTATCATGGCAGCAAGTGGGGGAAGTCAGAAGAAGCATAAAACTGAGAAGGGAAAATAGTGGAACAGGTTAACAGCTTCAGGTATCTGGAAAGGGTGGTTGAGGACAAGAGAAGTCTGAATAAATAAGTCAAATCTAGAATCAGAGGTGCTGCAACCTACTGACATGGAGTCTTGTGGTAGTGTAAGACAGTGGAATGCCAAAACATCTGAAAAGTAAGGTGTGATATGACCAGTACTACTGTATGGTATAGAAACCTGGGCTGTAAAGGCAGAGCAGTTGAGGAAACTAGAGGTGATGAAGAAGATGAAGTGCCTGAGATGATTGGTAGGATGTACACTGTGGGGCAGACGAAGAAATGAGAACATGAAAAATGAAGCCAAGGAGCTTGAATTGTACAGAAAGTCAAGGAGAACAGATAACAGTGGTTGGGACACACATGCAGGAAAGCAGAAATTGATTTGGTAAACATGATTTGGGAGACATTGGAAAAAGGCAGGAGGAAACAAAGACATCCAGCCAAGAGATGGGATGGACTATCTGTCAAAAGACCTATGACAGGGGGGCGTGGCCAAGATGTCAAAGAGATAACAGAACTTTTTAGATGCTCTGCCTAATAGAAGTTTTTTCTGACAGGATTTTTTCTTAATATTATTTTCAAAACATTTAATTTTTCTCTCACTTATACTTTTGGATATTGTGGTTTATTTTTTCCACAAATAATTCAATTCTGCTGAACAGAAAGTGAGTTTTTTGTTGTCAGAAGTACTGCTGCTGATTACAACAGACACTGTCAGTCATGAGTCATTCAAAAGCTTCTCTCCAGGAAAGTTCTATGAAGAAAGAACTACAAACAATAATCTCTAGTATTCGATATCTTTCCATGAAAATGGACAATTTAGAAAAAATAATGGAAAACATGAAGAAAGAAAATAAAAATTGATGAGTTGAAAGAGATAATTACAAGACACACAGATCAGATAGTAGAAATCGAAGAATCTCTAAATGAAATAGATGGAAGACAACATGAAAATGATAACCAAATTGACTTCTAATTAAAGCAAAACACCCTACTCTCAGACAAGCTGGAAGACTTAGAGTCAAGATCATGAAGAAATAATATTAGAATATATGTTATACCAGAAAAAAATGGATGGAAACAACATAATACAATATTTAAATGACTGGTTACCCAAAACTCTAAACTTGCCTGAATCTCTTTCTTTTGGGATAGAGAGAGCTCATCGGTCTCTCTCAAATATGTCAATGTCAAAAAATCCTAATGCTTCAAGATCCATCATCGTCAAATTTCTAGCATCCCAGGACAAGGACTTAATTCTGAGGTCAGCCTGGTCAGGTAATCCTATACAAATAAATGGTCAAAACATAAGATTTGACAATGATTACACCTCTACTATAATAACCAAAAGAAAAGCCTGCGTTCCTCTCATTAAAAGTTTGAAGAAAGCAGAAATTAAAGCACAAATCATTTTTCCTGTCAGAGTCAAGATTAATCTTTCTGAAGGAACAAAAATATTTAATAACTTCAAAGATGCCTCTGAATATGTGAAAAAAAATTAAGATACTGGAAAATGTTGAAGATATGGACATCTCCTTACCTAGCTTAAAAAGGCAGGCAACAACCTGTAAAATGTCTGCAAATGATAAAATAAGTAAGAAGCTCAAAGGGAAATAATATAAATGAAAAACTTCTATAATTCCTTCAACCATCGGAATATCCCTTTTTTTTGCTGCATATTACCCTCTTCAGGGAAAAATAAATACTTTAAGGTAAAGTCATTATAACTTTTTTTTAATTTATTTTTATTTATTTATTTATTTATCTTTTTAATTATTTATTAAACTAAATATTTTAATCCTAGTACATTACATATTACAAAATAGGTACAAAGAAAACCTTTTATTATTTGATTTACATGAATGCTTATTAGTTTTTTCTGTTGTAAAAGCACAGTCAAGAGAACCGGGAGTCCTTCTCGTTAGTGCGTTATATGAGATAACACAATTTCTTTTCTGTCCATTATCTGTATTCTTCTTATATGATAGTGATTAAGTCTTTTTAGGCCTAAAATGGTAATGGTTAGTAAAGTTTATGTTAGATACCTTAAAATTATTTGTAATGATTTATGGTCATGTTAAATCAAATGTGTCCTTACTGGGAATGCTTCCGGATATGTCGGTGTGGTTTCATGTATATTTGGGAACTTTGCATTGCTGATGGATGTGACATGCAGACATATGATGTTAATGACTAATTTTCTTTGAAACTTTTAGGATGTCTATTTTCAAAAGAGTTGTGTTTCATGCACTTAGTTCTGAGTTGATGATTTGGGGAAGCTTGTAGATATGGAGGTCTGAGATTCAGAGAGAGAAATTGATTTCTCTTGTCAAATATATGAACATTGTTTAACATCTCTTGTTTTATTCTTTTTTTTGCTTGGTTTCTCTCATGAGTATCTCGTGAAACTTTAACATAACGTTCAACTGATCTCACAGATCAAGCTTTTAACCGCCAAATTTCAAGAGGCAAAAGAATGTCTCCATGAGAACTCTCAGTGATGCTCTCACCACACAGCAACAAGATGATCTAATATGTATTTTAAAGAAACCTTTTATTGACCGTTAAAATTGCGTTGCATATTCATAAATCCAGAATCTGCCAGTTGGTCAAAAAAACAGAACAACGGAACATTTAATGTCAGTATATATCTAGTAATTAATATGAATAAGCACAATTTGTTTTGTAAATAACTTATAAAGTTAATAAGTTAAAAATGAAAAATGGTGTGGTAAGCATTACATTTCTGCATAAAATGCTTGGTGCTTGTGTACTGTTGCAGCCAGATTTTCTGGATTACAAAAGGCACATAGTTGCATACAGATGGCTGCCTGAAAAATTTCAGCCGGCTGATGATGATTGCTGATAATGTCCGGAAAGTGTGTGTGGGTTTCAAAAGCAGCAGACTTTTTAAATTGCATGAAGTACTGCCCTGGTATCAGCTGTTGGTGTCTTGATAGTAAGGAACATGTTAGGCATGTCTGTCTTGTGGTGAGTCACCATTGAGAACCATGGTTTCACACGTGTTTTTGAACTATATCAATTTGTGGTATATGCCATTTCCAGAAGGCCCGTTAATTGTTTTGGTCATTGGGAGGAATTATGATTGGCTTTTATAGTTAAACATAAGGACCTGTCGTTAAAACACAATGACATATACAATGGAACAAAAGTGGTTGCGGTAGTGCATAGGTACCAAATATTTCTTAAAGGCATGCCATATATGCACAGACAGAACAGCAGAATACTTTATATGCATATATGTGTGTGTATATGTGTATGTATGTGTGGCTGTGTGTGTTTATGTGTGTATGTATGAGATATCTGAATATTGGTATATGTTCACATTGTCAAATGATTTGCATGGTGCAGATGTTGTCTCATATAATATACTTGCTGATTGGCTTTTAATGAAAATAATTATATAAATGGGTACAGAAATGGAGTGTTATATTTTTTCTGTTCTTCACGTCTGCTCATTCGTGAAGTTATTACACCACTCTATAGTTGGTAAATGTGCTGTTTCGCTTTGGATTTCAGCACACTGGCTACGATTCATTCTGTAACTCTTATGGTACTATTTAGGTATGCAAATAGTGTGAATGAATAATATTCCAAAGCATAAAGTCTAATAAAGGTGCTTATTCATAATTAATTGATGTTTATGTTGCTTTTCTATGTAACAATACTTCACGAAGCATATCCCCTACAGTAGCGCACTTTGAACACTAGATGGCAACAGCTGCAAAGGAACACAGCGAAAACACCGGCTCATTTATTTTATAACTGTTTATGTCAAAAGATAATCAGAGGAAATACATTAACAATGTGATGTTTAAAAGTGTATTGCTTTAGAATGTCAGAGCACAGTGACTTCATTTTTCAATATTTTTTATCAAATCATCTATGGAGTCAATATTAATGTTCATTATTTAAAATTGTAATCTTCCTGTCGCTGGAAAGCAAAGTAATTGTTATGTCAATTCTGCCAGCTTTGTATACCTGCAAGTTTCACTAAACCACCTCTTTCTATTCTAGGGATTTTTCTAATATAAAGAAGTTATAATTAAAACAGGTGATTATATGTGCTGTGCAGGAAAGCAATGAGTTTGTGGGCTAAATATCAATATGTTAGTTTCATCCAGAACACATTGTCATAAAAATTTTTGTCATTAGCAAATGTTTTATTTTGAACTCCATCAGTTCTCTAGATGCCTTTCTTTCTCTTGTTAAGATATTTGATTACTTTGGTGTTCATTTATATCTTGACTATCTATCTAGTTATCATAACACACATTTTACTATTGTTTTGCAAGCAAATATTGATGTTGTTCTGATACTACTGAAAAGTTCTTACATAATTTTATGTTTCATGACAGGTTTTTATATATATATATATATATATATATATATATATATATATATATATATATATATATATATATATATATACACATACAGTTTGGATTCTTAGGTAAGTTATGATTTCATGCAGTGTGATAGCTAAAGGTTTGTATTATTTAGTCTTGACATAAAGAGGGATGAAATAATATATCAAAATATATGCTCTGAGAAGTTTCCTTATTAATTTGAACATTACAATACCTATGGTAGTTGATATCCGCCCATCTTACAAAAGTCTATCGCAATACTTCAGCTGCCCAAGAGATGCTTATGATAAGGAAATGTTTAGATAAGCTTTGAGCATAACTTGAAGAAAAGACTAGCAGAACAGAAAATAGATCTATAGGTTATACAATAGTTATCTCCTACATCATTTTAGGAGTAGGTAAAATAATATCTAAATGAAGGTTTGTTTTTGTTTTCTTTTAATAGATTTGAAATATAACAAAAAGATGAAAAAGAAGAAAAAATATAAGATAAAAGAATTCTCAAAGATATCTCATTATTATTAAAATCTTTTAGAAATATGACCCATAACTTTTCTAGTATATTTATCCCTATTTATTTATTTATTAATTTTTAACTTTTAAAATTTTATTTTTATTTTATTTTATATGTACAAGTACTCTAGTAATAGAAATGTTTAAACTCTAAGGTTGTGGTCTTTGACTATCACATTGATTTAACTATCAAGGCAGTCAATAAAAAGATTGGTGCCTTGTACAGACTTAAGCCCTTTCTTACAGCTACTTCCCGAGTGGCTCTAGCCCAAACTCACCTTATTTCTACATTACTGTATGCCTCTCCTTCCTTTATCAACATATCTAAAGCTAATCTGAAGAAACTAAATAATGCCTACCACAGTATAGCCAGATTTGCCACTGGCTCTCCATTCCAAACTCATCACTGTCATAACTTAAAGAAACTAAACTGGCTTGAACTCCCAAACCTAATACTCCTACAACAACTGATCATCACTTTTAAAATTCTACATTACCCCTCCAACACACCCATACTAAACAAAATCATCACTCCTTATAAAAATCTCACTACACTTAGATCAGCCAACAAGCTTCTAGTTACCACATTGAAATCTCATAATAAATCAGGGGATTCCCTATTTGCAAACACTATCGGTTCTTACTGGAATAAACTCCCAGCAGAGCTGACCTCCCTAGCCTCATGTCACCTTTTCAAAAAACATATGAAAACTCACCTACTAATTCATTGGCTATGTCCATGCTCCAATCCCGACTGAACTCAACAACCTTATTACTCACTCTACTCTGCTCCTGAGTACTCTTGCTCCCCTGTACTTACTTTCACTGACTTCCACAGCCCCCTTTTCCATACCATCACTCTTTTTCAAATTTCTGTATGCATCCCCCTCTGACCTTCTGTTTTCTTTCTTTTCTGTCTCATGCTTATTTTAGCTGAGCTCCTATTATACTGCTACCTTTACATTTCATCACTATCTTTACCTCCTCCTCTCCTTCTCCAACTGGCTATTCCCTCGACCTACTTACTCCATAATACTTGTACCTAACAATTACTGTACTTTTTCCTCTTTCTATTTACTTTTTTTCTCCCTTTTCCTTAACAATAACTACATTTACTTACCTGCTTCTCTAGCAACCTGCATATTTAACACTGTATAATTTTTAGTTTAGCCATTACCTGATTTTGTTGTCACGACCAGTTACTTATGATACTTTTTTAACTTTATTTTGTATTTTCTGAGACTGGAGCTTATTCTCCTCACCCCCTTGTCTGAACTGTGTTTGTCATTTACTTAGACTAGTCCATGAAAACCTTATATGTAATTGTATTTTTACCTGAGTACATTATGCTATTTGTTTGTCTTATTTAATTACTTCCTAATCCGTAGTGTCTTAGTCTGATAGTGGAGCTTTTCTCCTCGGGCCTCTGCTGAAAATGGACATGTATCCAGCCAGACTAGCCCGGTTAACAAATGTAAAATAAAATAAATAAAATAAAAATTAATTTAATTACTTAATAGACCCATAGTAACATTTATACATCTTGGAGAGTTAATAGGTTCCTAGTTTGTTGGTCTAATAATATATTAGGCGGCTGCATTGGTGAATAGTACTCTTGTGCACTAATGATGATAGCGGGTGGTATTGATGATTTATTCATCAATCCAGGAACTAGATGTTTCATGGTTAGTTTTGTATATAGTTATGTTTGTATGTTCTCTAGTAACATTTATACATCTTGGAGAGTTAATAGGTTCCTAGTTTGTCGGTCTAATAATATATTAGGTGGCTGCATTGGTGAATAGTAGACTTGTGCACTAATGATGATAGCGGGTGGTATTGATGATTTATACATCAATCCAGGAACTAGATGTTTCATGGTTAGTTTTCTATATAGTTATGTTTTTACGTTATCTGAATTTTATCCACTGTATAAGTCCAAAATAGTATATATTTGTCAAAAGTATAACTTAATTAATGTCTGTGTTTAAATGTTTATCTTTGAATGTAAATGGTCTTAACAACCCTACTAAGAGAGGAAAATTGGCTAAATATCTGGCTTCTAATAAAGCTGATATTGTATTTATGCAAGAAACACATATTATTCAGAAAGACTTACGCAAAATATCTTTTAATGGATATAATATTCTAACCAAATCTCATTTCCAAACTAAGAGAAGAGGAACAATGATTTTATGAAAGAAATCTTTACCAATTCCTAAAATAATTGATACTTTTATTGATAAAAATGGCATGTTATGTTTAGTAGTATTGGAATTAAATAAGAAATATTTCACTTTAGCCAATGTCTATTGGTTACCTGGTATTGGTGCTAAATCTGCAAATAAATACTTGGAAATAATATCAGCAAAATTCAAAGGAGATATCATCATGGCAGGCGATTTTAATTGTATCTTATCAGTTAAAGATACTACTAAAGGTAGTAATGTTAAGATACAAGCCCCAGCTAAAAAAATTATTAGTTTTGTCTCGTTATATAATCTTAAAGATATATATGTGATCAAAGAACAGAGTTCTCTTAATTTTACACATTTCTCTTATAGATATGGCACTCAGACAGCCATTGATAAAGTGTTTATATCTGATAACTTAATACGTAAGACACATGATGTTTTCATCACTTCCTGCCCTCTGTCATACCACAATGCCATAATATTTAAAATTAATATTAAACCGAATGATCTTATTCATTGGCAGAGACTACCAGCTTATATTATTAAGATAAAGGGATTTAAGGAATGGTGTATTAATGAATTTAATTATTTCCTTGAAATTAATAATAACTTCAACCATCGGAATATCCCTTTTTTTTTGCTGCATATTACCCTCTTCAGGGAAAAATAAATACTTTAAGGTAAAGTCATTATAACTTTTTTTTAATTTATTTTTATTTATTTATTTATTTATCTTTTTAATTATTTATTAAACTAAATATTTTAATCCTAGTACATTACATATTACAAAATAGGTACAAAGAAAACCTTTTATTATTTGATTTACATGAATGCTTATTAGTTTTTTCTGTTGTAAAAGCACAGTCAAGAGAACCGGGAGTCCTTCTCGTTAGTGCGTTATATGAGATCACACAATTTCTTTTCTGTCCATTATCTGTATTCTTCTTATATGATAGTGATTAAGTCTTTTTAGGCCTAAAATGGTAATGGTTAGTAAAGTTTATGTTAGATACCTTAAAATTATTTGTAATGATTTATGGTCATGTTAAATCAAATGTGTCCTTACACAATAAAATAATTATTTGGGACTCTTTAAAGTCTTATCTATACAGGAAAATAAAAACCTGGTATCTTCATAAGAGGAAAGAATGGGACAAAGAATTATCCGCCATACAATGGAAAATTGACACTTTAAAAATGAAACTACACCCTAAAGATATGGGTTCTAACTTGGAATTAAAACAACTAAACTGTGACTATTTAGAAATCCTTAGTCATAAAGTAGCAATTAATCTAGAAAGATTAAAATTGCAAACATATTCCTCCAACCTCAAACATATGTGCAGATTAGCAGTTAAAGTGAAAAATTTGACTAAAAATAGACATATAACAGAGATAATAGATACTTCTAAACACAAAACAAAACACTTTTCAGATCTAAAAGAAATTTTGGAGATTTTTCGTTCCTATCATGAATCCATGAATAAAACAAATCTAAACTTTACTAAAAGTAATTCAAAAGTAGAATTTTTAAGAAATAATATCAATAACAAACTTTCTAAGAAACAAAACAACAGATTACTTAAATCAATATCATTGATAGAAGTTAAAGACAGAATACAAAACCTTAAAAATAATAAACCCCCTGGTCTTGATGGTATAATAGGTGAATTATATAAAATCTTCCCTGATAATGTTTTGAAAATATTAGTAATAGCACTTGAAGAATTTCGAACATGTGGTAAACTTTTTCCTTCATGGAAATATTCATTAATTTCTCCCATTCTAAAGCAGGGTAAAGATTCTAAACTTGTTTCCTCATATTGCCCCATTTTCTTGTTAAATATTGACTATAAAATATTCACTTCTATATTAGCTAATAGACTAAATCAAATTATGCCAACTTTAATAAACAATGATCAGGCAGGTTTTATATTAAACAGAAAAGTTCATGATAATATTTTTAGACTCCTAACATTAATAGATTTTGCAAATAATAAAAAAATAACTTTCAGTCATTAGCCTAGACCTAGATAAAGCATTTGAGTCTATTAATTGGACATACCTAGATAAAGTATTTGATTCTATTAATTGGACATATTTATACATGGTACTAGAAGAATTTAATTTTTCTTCTGATTTTATAGATTTATTAAAGAAACTATACGAATGTTCTATAGCTTATATTAAAATTGGTGCCTTTTTATCTGGCCCACTTAAAATACTAAAAGGCACTAGACATTGCATTATCAATATAACCCTTTGCCAGTTTTATAAGAAACAATGTCAATATAAGAAGTTTTGAATTTTGAAATGTTTAGATAAGCTTTGAGCATAACTTGAAGAAAAGACTAGCAGAACAGAAAATAGATCTGTAGGTTATACAATAGTTATCTCCTACATCATTTTAGGAGTAGGTAAAATAATATCTAAATGAAGGTTTGTTTTTGTTTTCTTTTAATAGATTTGAAATATAACAAAAAGATGAAAAAGAAGAAAAATTATAAGATAAAAGAATTCTCAAAGATATCTCATTATTATTAAAATCTTTTAGAAATATGACCCATAACTTTTCTAGTATATTTATCCCTATTTATTTATTTATTAATTTTTAACTTTTAAAATTTTATTTTTATTTTATTTTATATGTACAAGTACTCTAGTAATAGAAATGTTTAAACTCTAAGGTTGTGGTCTTAATTTAATTACTTAATAGACCCATAGTAACATTTATACATCTTGGAGAGTTAATAGGTTCCTAGTTTGTTGGTCTAATAATATATTAGGTAGCTGCATTGGTGAATAGTACTCTTGTGCACTAATGATGATAGCGGGTGGTATTGATGATTTATTCATCAATCCAGGAACTAGATGTTTCATGGTTAGTTTTGTATATAGTTATGTTTTTACGTTATCTGAATTTTATCCACTGTATAAGTCCAAAATAGTATATATTTGTCAAAAGTATAACTTAATTAATGTCTGTGTTTAAATGTTTATCTTTGAATGTAAATGGTCTTAACAACCCTACTAAGAGAGGAAAATTGGCTAAATATCTGGCTTCTAATAAAGCTGATATTGTATTTATGCAAGAAACACATATTATTCAGAAAGACTTACGCAAAATATCTTTTAATGGATATAATATTCTAACCAAATCTCATTTCCAAACTAAGAGAAGAGGAACAATGATTTTATGAAAGAAATCTTTACCAATTCCTAAAATAATTGATACTTTTATTGATAAAAATGGCATGTTATGTTTAGTAGTATTGGAATTAAATAAGAAATATTTCACTTTAGCCAATGTCTATTGGTTACCTAGTATTGATGCTAAATCTGCAAATAAATACTTGGAAATAATATCAGCAAAATTCAAAGGAGATATCATCATGGCAGGCGATTTTAATTGTATCTTATCAGTTAAAGATACTACTAAAGGTAGTAATGTTAAGATACAAGCCCCAGCTAAAAAAATTATTAGTTTTGTCTCGTTATATAATCTTAAAGATATATATGTGATCAAAGAACAGAGTTCTCTTAATTTTACACATTTCTCTTATAGATATGGCACTCAGACAGCCATTGATAAAGTGTTTATATCTGATAACTTAATACGTAAGACACATGATGTTTTCATCACTTCCTGCCCTCTGTCATACCACAATGCCATAATATTTAAAATTAATATTAAACCGAATGATCTTATTCATTGGCAGAGACTACCAGCTTATATTATTAAGATAAAGGGATTTAAGGAATGGTGTATTAATGAATTTAATTATTTCCTTGAAATTAATAATAACTTCAACCATCGGAATATCCCTTTTTTTTTGCTGCATATTACCCTCTTCAGGGAAAAATAAATACTTTAAGGTAAAGTCATTATAACTTTTTTTAATTTATTTTTATTTATTTATTTATTTATCTTTTTAATTATTTATTAAACTAAATATTTTAATCCTAGTACATTACATATTACAAAATAGGTACAAAGAAAACCTTTTATTATTTGATTTACATGAATGCTTATTAGTTTTTTTCTGTTGTAAAAGCACAGTCAAGAGAACCGGGAGTCCTTCTCGTTAGTGCGTTATATGAGATCACACAATTTCTTTTCTGTCCATTATCTGTATTCTTCTTATATGATAGTGATTAAGTCTTTTTAGGCCTAAAATGGTAATGGTTAGTAAAGTTTATGTTAGATACCTTAAAATTATTTGTAATGATTTATGGTCATGTTAAATCAAATGTGTCCTTACACAATAAAATAATTATTTGGGACTCTTTAAAGTCTTATCTATACAGGAAAATAAAAAACTGGTATCTTCATAAGAGGAAAGAATGGGACAAAGAATTATCCGCCATACAATGGAAAATTGACACTTTAAAAATGAAACTACACCCTAAAGATATGGGTTCTAACTTGGAATTAAAACAACTAAACCATGACTATTTAGAAATCCTTAGTCATAAAGTAGCAATTAATCTAGAAAGATTAAAATTGCAAACATATTCCTCCAACCTCAAACATATGTGCAGATTAGCAGTTAAAGTGAAAAATTTGACTAAAAATAGACATATAACAGAGATAATAGATACTTCTAAACACAAAACAAAACACTTTTCAGATCTAAAAGAAATTTTGGAGATTTTTCGTTCCTATCATGAATCCATGAATAAAACAAATCTAAACTTTACTAAAAGTAATTCAAAAGTAGAATTTTTAAGAAATAATATCAATAACCAACTTTCTAAGAAACAAAACAACAGATTACTTAAATCAATATCATTGATAGAAGTTAAAGACAGAATACAAAACCTTAAAAATAATAAACCCCCTGGTCTTGATGGTATAATAGGTGAATTATATAAAATCTTCCCTGATAATGTTTTGAAAATATTAGTAATAGCACTTGAAGAATTTTGAACATGTGGTAAACTTTTTCCTTCATGGAAATATTCATTAATTTCTCCCATTCTAAAGCAGGGTAAAGATTCTAAACTTGTTTCCTCATATTGCCCCATTTCCTTGTTAAATATTGACTATAAAATATTCACTTCTATATTAGCTAATAGACTAAATCAAATTATGCCAACTTTAATAAACAATGATCAGGCAGGTTTTATATTAAACAGAAAAGTTCATGATAATATTTTTAGACTCCTAACATTAATAGATTTTGCAAATAATAAAAAAATAACTTTCAGTCATTAGCCTAGACCTAGATAAAGCATTTGAGTCTATTAATTGGACATACCTAGATAAAGTATTTGATTCTATTAATTGGACATATTTATACATGGTACTAGAAGAATTTAATTTTTCTTCTGATTTTATAGATTTATTAAAGAAACTATACGAATGTTCTATAGCTTATATTAAAATTGGTGCCTTTTTATCTGGCCCACTTAAAATACTAAAAGGCACTAGACATGGTTGCCCTTTGTCTCCTTTATTATTTGCATTATCAATATAACCCTTTGCCAGTTTTATAAGAAACAATGTCAATATAAGAAGTTTTGAAGTGGATGCAAACTATTCCTCTAAAATTCTACTTTTTGCTGATGACATCTTATTAACAATTGGCAATATTGATTTATCGATTGACCATGTTATTAGACCATTAAAACTCTTCAAAGAGATCCCAAGTCTTAGTTTTAATCAGAATAAAACATAAACTATTCTTATAAATAAAAAATTAAGTAACACCTTATCTATTCATAATAATTTTAATTGGACTAATGACATTGAAATATCTAGGGATTTATTTACATACTAAATGGAAAGACACTATAAAAACAAATTATAAAATTTTATTGGAGCAAATTAGAGAGCATATTATTAAATGGAATAAAATGCTCTTTACCATGGAAGAAAGATTATCCCTGATAAAGATGATTTTATTATCAAAAATTCTATTTTTTCTTCAAGCGCTAGTAGCTCCTCCTTCTAGGAAGCAACTAAAATATTTAAATTCTTTATTAATTAAATGTCTATGGCATCCTCAAAAACTGAGAATTAAATATGACTGGCACTATACAAATTGGACTGAAGGAGGAATTACTTTTCCTAATCTTGAACTTTATGCAGGATGCTATTATTCTTAATATAACAAGTTTATGGTTAAGTCCGAAATACTCTTCAAATTGGAAATATTTACATAAAGCAATCCTATTAAGTAATATTGAATCTGTAACTAAGGGTATAGACTGCTCTGAAAATATTACGTTTTTCATAGTAATTAAAGAATTCTTTTTAATAGTGAGGTGAAAAATTTTAAATTTATTCTTATAATTATATCTTGCAAAATTTAAAAAAAGTAATAAATAAAAATCTACTAACTAATAATTTGTCCATCTTAATGTTCCCAATAATATTTACCAATGGTTGTTTGGACTCCTTTAACATGGCGAAAATAAAAATTATGGAAGAAAATGGTTTAATATTTTGGCACCAATTTTTAGGAGACAATAATATTCATGACATCACTTATCTTTTAGCTAGATATAATGCCTCCCATAATAATTGGTTAAATATATAAATCTTTAGAGATTTTATCCTAGTAGAATCCAAGAGATATCACTTTTCTGGTATAACAGACCTTCCCAAAAAGTTATCTATCTTTTTTGAATTTTCCCATTTAGGATATAATGTAGGTATTTCAATATCTAGATTTTATAGTATACTTAGCTCTGATACAATAATATCAGAAAACAATTTATGGAACTACATGATTAATTTCAATAACACACAATTATCAGAAAATGATAAAATATTAATTCTTAAACCTGTACATTATACATATTCATCTACATATTGGAAAATTTTCACTTGGAAATTTATCCATAGAAGTTTTATTACACCACAAAAAGCCATTAGAATAAACAAGAAG